>NC_088241.1:12622734-12657734 GCF_036934945.1 Oncorhynchus masou masou | reverse complement strand
GATTTTCTTATAGATCACATCTGGCCAGACTCCGAAGAGCAACGAGAGGGCGCTGACCTTTGAAGAACATGCATATCCTAGAGCGAAGGACAATTGTTTCACAAACCACACTTGATGTTTTGCCCAAAATCCGTTCCAGAGTCTGAATGTGTACACTGCCTGCTTACGACATTACCTATCACAGCAGTCTCAGTGCACTATATGTGCACCATTGTAACGGTTTTCATGCGGTGAAGGAGAGTCGGACCAAAATGCAGCGTGTAGATTGGGGTCCATGTTTAATCAACAAACGTAAACACGAATCAATACAAATACTACAAAAACAAAGAACGTAATGAACGTAACGAAAACCAAAACAGCCTATACTAGTGTAAACTAACACAGCGACAGGAACAAGGACACTAAGGACAATCACCCACGAAACACACAAAGAATATGGCTGCCTAAATATGGTTCCCAATCAGAGACAACGATAATCACCTGACTCTGATTGAGAACCGCCTCAGGCAGCCATAGACTAACGCTAGACATCCCACAAAACCCCAAGATAAAAACACACCACAATAACCCATGTCACACCCTGGCCTGACCGAATAAATGAAGAATAAACATATATTTCGACCAGGGTGTGACAGAACCCCCCCCTAAGGTGCGGACTACCGGACGCACATCAAAACAATAGGGAGGGTCCGGGTGGGCGTCTGTCCATGGTGGCGGCTCCGGCTCTGGTGCGGGACGTGGAACCCACTCTATAAATGTCTTAGTCCCCCCTCCTCGCGTCCTAGGATAGTCCACCTTCGCCGCCGACCATGGCCTAGTAGTCCTCACCCAGAACCCCACTGGACTGAGGGTCAGCTCGGGACTGAGGGGCAGCTCGGGACAGAGGGGCAGCTCGGGACAGAGGGGCAGCTCGGGACAGAGGGGCAGCTCGGGACAGAGGGGCAGCTCAGGACTGAGGGGCAGCTCGGGACAGAGGGGCAGCTCGGGACTGAGGGGCAGCTCGGGACTGAGGGGCAGCTCGGGACAGAGGGGCAGCTCGGGACAGAGGAGCAGCTCGGGACAGAGGAGCAGCTCGGGACAGAGGAGCAGCTCGGGACAGGGGCAGCTCAGCACTGAGGGGAAGCTCGGGACTGAGAGGAAGCCCAGCACTGAGAGGAAGCCCAGCACTGAGAGGAAGCTCAGGCAGGTAGTTGGCTCCAGCAGATCCTGGCTGGCTGGCGGATCTGGAAGAGTCTGGTTGACTGGCGGATCTGGAAGAGTCTGGTTGACTGGCAGATCTGGAAGAGTCTGGCTGACTGGCAGATCTGGAAGAGTCTGGCTGACTGGTGGTTCCGGCAGATCCTGGCTGAAGGGGTTCCGGTAGATCCTGGCGGACTGGCGGTTCTGGGCAGACTGGCGGCACTGGGCAGACTGGCGGCACTGGGCAGACTGGCGGCGCTGGGCAGACTGGCGGCACTGGGCAGACTGGCGGCACTGGCGGCGCTGGGCAGACTGGCGGCACTGGCGGCGCTGGGCAGACTGGCGGCGCTGGGCAGACTGGCGGCTCCTTGCAGACTGGCATCTCTGGCTGCTTCATGCAGACTGGCCACTCTGGCTGCTCCATACAGACTGGCAGCTCTGGCTGCTTCATGCAGACTGACAGCTCTGGCTGCTCCATGCAGGCTGGCAGCTCCATGCAGGCTGGCTGCTCCATGCAGGCTGGCAGCTCCATGGCTGCAGCTCTGGCTGCACCATGCAGGCTGGCAGCTCTGGCTGCGCTGAACAGGCAGGAGACTCCAGCAGCGCAGGAGAGGAGGAAGGCTCTGGCTGCGCTGAACAGGCGAGGCTCACAGTAGGTCTGATGCATGGTGCTGGCACTGGTGGTACTGGGCCGAGGACACGCACAGGACGCCTGGTGCGGGGAGCTGCCCCCGGAGGGCTGGGGTGTGGAGGTGGTACTGGGTAGACCGGGCCGTGCAGGCGCACTGGAGCTCTTGAGCACCAAGCCTGCCCAACTTTATGTGGCTCGATGCCCACTCTAGCCCGGCCAATACGAGGAGCTGGAATAGAACGCACCGGGCTATGCACCCGCACTGGAGACACCGTGCGCACCACAGCATAACACGGTGCCTGCCCGGTCTCTCTAGCTCCCCGGTAAGCACAGGAAGTTTGCGCAGGTCTCCTACCTGGCGTAGCCATACTCCCTGTGAGCCCCCCAAGAAATTTTTGGGGCTGACTCCCGGGCTTCCTTGCCAACCGTGTTCCCTCATAACACCGGCCTTCCCGCCAGGATCTCCTCCCATGTGTAGCAACCCTTGCCATCCAATATATCGTCCCATGTCCAATCCTCATTGCGCCGCTGTTGCTGCCTTTGTTGCTTCTACTGTGGCTCCTGCCTGTTGACACGCTGCTTGGTCCGTTTGTCGTGGGTGATTCTGTAACGGTTTTCATGCGGTGAAGGAGAGTCGGACCAAAATGCAGTGTGTAGATTGCGATCCATTTTTAATCAACAAACGTAAACACGAATCAATACAAATACTACAAAAACAAAGAACGTAATGAACGTAACAAAAACCGAAACAGCCTATACTAGTGTAAACTAACACAGCGACAGGAACAAGGACACTAAGGACAATCACCCACGAAACACACAAACAGGCCCAGAGCAACGGTTTCTCTCCCTAACCAGCACTAAACAGGCCCAGAGCAACGGTCCCTCTACCTAACCAGCACTAAACAGGCCCAGAGCAATGGTCTCTCTCACTAACCAGCACTAAACAGGCCCAGAGCAAGTCTCTCTACCTAACCAGCACTAAACAGGCACAGAGCAACAGTCTCTCTACCTAACCAGCACTAAACAGGCCCAGAGCAAGTCTCTCTACCTAACCAGTACTAAACAGGCCCAGAGAAACAGTCTCTACCTAACCAGCACTAAACAGGCACAGAGCAACAGTCTCTCTACCTAACCAGCACTAAACAGGCCCAGAGCAACAGTCTCTCTACCTAACCAGCACTAAACAGGCCCAGAGCAACAGTCTCTCTACCTAACCAGCACTAAACAGGCCCAGAGCAACAGTCTCTCTACCTAACCAGCACTAAACAGGCCCAGAGCAACAGTCTCTACCTAACCAGCACTAAACAGGCCCAGAGCAACAGTCTCTCTACCTAACCAGCACTAAACAGGACTCCTAAACATGTTACCCCTCCACCATGACACTAACACATACACACACTCCACAGGGCTGGTGGCAGTGCAGCCTGAAAGAGAGTTTATTGTGCCCTAAACGGCTGGATTTAGTGAGGAAATGAGCTGGAACATACCAATCTATTTCTGTACATTCCCCCCTCTCTCTCTCCCTGTAATGAGATTATAGGCAAATGGAAACACAGGGCATAAAAGATATAGAGCTAATTTAGGAAAGGGGGGAATGAGAAAGTAAGAAAAGAGAGAGAGAATGAAAGAAAGAGCGTGAGAGAAAGAGAGAGTTTTTGTGTATGTGTGTGGCGGGGTGTCTTGAGGTTGGGGACAGTCAGTGACACAAGGGGGGCATTGCTGGCTAAAGGTGGATCCTTATCATAATCACTAATATCTCCATACCACAGGGACCACACACACACACACACGCACACACACACACACACACACACACACACACACACACACACACACACACACACACACACACACACACACACACACACACACACACACACACACACACACACACACACACAATGCATATGGTGACGTTGTGGTGGTGGGATGGGAGAGGTTGGTCATGGCTGTCATGCACTATTATTGGGGAATGCTATGACACACTGCAAACTCTCAAATAGCATGTAGCCTGTGGTAATATGTATCCCCTGAACAGGCAGAATTTGTTCTTAACTGACTTACCTTGTTAAATAAAGGTAAAATAATAAAATAAAAAAAAAATAAAAAGAGGTTACAAGGGTTTATGATCCCCTGTAACACTAAACATGTTTACAAAGAGATACAGGTCACACTGGTTAGACAACAAACCATAGCCTTGTAGTTGAACAAAAACCACCACTGAAGACCTCAGGTAGCAAGCAGCTACAGTACCTTTACTGTACCTCTACTAAACTAAAATATATATATATCTCCATCAATATATTTTCTCAAGGTTACTGTGGCATAGAAAGAGAGAGATGGAGAGAAAGAGAAAGGAGAGAGAAGGAAGGGAGGATAATTATAACATGGTGTGTAATTAAGGCTGTAAAAACTCCCCTCCCTCCCTTCCAGCTGTAGCCCACTGGGTACATTCCATAATCCATATTCATATTCCGCTGAGCTGAGTTGACACAGAAAGTGAACCAGTGCTGGGACGCTGAGGAGCCAACAGCACCACTGGCATCATTACATATTCATTGGCCTTAAAGCCATTGTGTGACTGGGTAGGCTGGTGTGTGTGACTGGGTACACACACACACACACACACACACACACACACACACACACACACACACACACACACACACACACACACACACACACACACACACACACACACACACACTCTCTCTCTCTCTCTCTAGAATGATAAAACAGAGTATAAGATTGGTTAAATGGCCCGTGATGTGAGTGAAGATTAATCCGGATCCTTAACGGGGGCTCACATCCTGAATAGAGTAGAGTGTGTGTCAGTGGCCATGCACTGAACTCTAAGCACAAACACACTACTCCGTTCAGGATGTGAGCACCTGTTCATTACGGATCAGGGTTAATCTTCACTCACATCACAGGTCATTTAACCAATCTTAAAGTCGGTTTGATCGTTCTAGTGTGTGTGTGTGTGTGCATGCATGCGTGTGCAGTGATGTGTGCTTCAGTGAATGGTCACATACGTCAATACAGCCTCCCGAGTGGAGCAGCGGTCTAAGGCACTGCATCGCAGTGCTAGCTGTGCCACTAGAGATCCTGGTTAGAGTCCAGGCTGTGTCGCAGCCGGCCGCGACCTGGAGACCCATAGGGCGGCGCACAAGTGGCCCAGCGCTGTCAGGGATTAGGGAAGGGTTTGGCTCGGCAGGGATGACCTTGTCCCATCGCGCTCTAGCGACTCCTGTGATGGGCCAGGTGCATGCACTCTTACACGGTCGCCAGGTGAACCGTGTTTCCTCCAACACATTGGTGTGGCTGGCTTCTGGGTTAAGCAGGCATTGTCTCAAGAAGCAGTGTGGCTTGGTTGGGTTGTGCTTTGGAAAACGCACGGCTCTTGACCTTCGCTTCTCCCGAGTCCATACGGGAGTTGCAGCGATGAGACCAGACTGTAACTAACTGGATACCGAGAAAAAGGGGTAAACATTTTTTATTTATTTTTTAAATCAATACAGGAACCTCATTAAACACAGTGACTCACTAAGCCTTGTACTATCCCTATCAGCTAACCATTACTGGGAGAAAGAGTTCCTACTCTGGCCTCAGTTTTACTCAAGACCTGGTAGCTAACTTGGTACTTGAGCTACATCACCTTCCAGAAAATGATTTTTACATTGCTCTGTCCATCATCTCTCTGTCTCTCTCTCCTGATCTCCCAGTCTTTCTCCTCGAGATTTTATGTTGATTCAGAGAAACACATCTCTCATGGACAGACGCACGCACCACGTTACATAACTGGTAGAACGGTCTGTCGAAAGACTGTAGGATGCGACGCCTGACGAGGAACTATGTTCCCGCTACGCTGATTTTTCGTCACTGATCACTAGGACAAATCCTGATTTTGCAGGTACTTAAATCTTTCAAATTCCGAAAGGGGAGAGGACATTTGGCTTATAGACTTCCCAGGAACTGGCTGAGAGTTTCTGTTCGAGCGATGGAGACTTCGTTAGGCTTGTTAGTATATTTTCAAACACGTCTTCCCGACAGCTTAATCGAGCATATGACACAATTACGCAAGATTTTAATTCTGGGTGTCGGAGATTACAGAGAAACCAACAATTTTTTATCATAAAGGGGCAGCAGTGTAGCCTAGTGGTTAGAGCATTGGACTAGTAACTGAAAGGTTGCAAGTTCAAATCCCCAAGCTGACAAGGTACAAATCTGTTGTTCTGCACCCTGAACAGGCAGTTAACCCATTGTTCCTAGGCCATCATTGAAAATGAAAAGAGTTTGTTCTTAACTGACTTGCCTTGTTAAAAAAATAAGATAGACAACAGTAATGTGTGAAGGAGGCTGGACTGAAAGTTGGTCGGAGGTGTTCTGTAGGCCTTCAATTTACATTGTGTGTGTGACGAGGACTTAATTTGCAAATAAATTCATAAAAAATCCTACAATGTGATTTCTTGTACTCATTTTGTCTGTCATAGTTGAAGTGTACCTATGATGAAAATTACAGGCCTCTCTCATTTAAGTGGGAGAACTTGCACAATTGGTGGCTGACTAAATACTTTTTTGCCCCACTGTATCTACATCTACATTTGTTTCAATGGCAGGTTGTGTTAGCTAATCCAAGTTTATCATTGTAAAAGGCTAATTGATAATTAGAAAACCCTTTTGCAATTATGTTAGCACAGCTGAAAACTGTATCCGGAGCATCAGCATTTGTGGGTTTGATTACAGGCTCCAAATGGCCAGAAACAAAAACCTTTCTTCTGAAACTCATCAGTCTATTCTTGTTCTGAAAAGTGAAGGCCATTCCATGCGAGAAATTGCTAAGAAACTGAAAATCTGGTACAACGCTATGTACTACTCCATTCACAGAACAGTGCAAACTGGTGCTAACCAGAATAGAAAGAGTGGGAGGCCCCGGTGCACAACTGAGCAAGAGGACAACTACATTAGTGTGTTTAATTTGAGAAACAGACGCCACACAAGTCCTCAATTTGCAGCTTCATTAAATAGTACCCTCTAAACACCAGTCTCAACGTCAACAGTGAAGAGGCGGCTCCGGGATGCTGGTCTTCTAGGCAGGGTTGCAAAGAAAAAATCCCTATCTCAGACTGGCCAATAAAAAGAAAAGATTAAGATGGGCAAAAGAACACAGACACTGGACAGAGGAACTTTGCCAAGAAGGCCAGCACCCCGGAGTTGCCACTTCGCTGTTGACATTGAGACTGGTGTTTTGCGGGTAGAATTTAATGAAGCTGCGAGTTGATGACATGTGAGGTGTCTGTGTCTCAAACTAGACACGCTAATGTACTTGTGACCCCAAACGTTTGTACGGTAGGGTATATTTATATATTATCCCCCATTTTTTATTTGTAAAAATGGTCATATCTTTTCAATTTGTAATTTGTATTTCTATATAAATCCCCTAAAAAAATACTGTATATACCCAAACCATATCAACACATTCTAGACCTAATATCAACACAATCTAGACCTAACTTGTGCTTTTCAAACTATTCTGTGTAACTAGTGAGGTAGAAGAGCAGAATGAACCATACCCTCATAACTCTTCAATTCTCCTCACTTCTCTCAACCACTCTCCTTAATCCCTCTCCATCACTCTTCTCCATTACACATCTCTCCACCTCTCATTAAATCTTCACACACCAGAGTAAAAGACCTAGAGGATCACCACAATAAAGTATCCCCATGCTAGAATACCCAACACTAGAATATACAACCTAGAGTATCCCCCCACTAGAGTATCCCCCCCACTAGAATATCCCCACACTAGTGTATCCCCACACTAGAGCAAAATACCTAGAATATCCCCACACTAGAGTACAAGACCTAGAATATCCCCACACTAGAGTATAAGACCTAGAATATCCCCAAACTAGAGTACAAGACCTAGAATATCCCCACACTAGAGTATAAGACCTAGAATATCCCCCCAGACTAGAGTACAAGACCTAGAATATCCCCACACTAGAGTACAAGACCTAGAATATCCCCACACTAGAGTACAAGAACTAGAATATCCCCAAACTAGAGTACAAGACCTAGAATATCCCCACACTAGAGTATAAGACCTAGAATATCCCCCCAGACTAGAGTACAAGACCTAGAATATCCCCACACTAGAGTACAAGACCTAGAATATCCCCACACTAGAGTACAAGACCTAGAATATCCCCACACTAGAGTACAAGACCTAGAATATCCCCACACTAGAGTATAAGACATAGAATATCCCCACACTAGTGTATACGACCAAGAATATCCCCACACCAGAGTATACGACCAAGACTATCCCCACACTAGAGTATACGACCTAAAATATCCCCACACTAGAGAAACACCACAGTACAGTATCCCCACACTAGAATACCCACACACTAGAATATAAAAGAGAGAGTATCCCCACACTAAAATATCCCCACACCAGAGTACAATACCTAGAATATCCCTACACTGGAGTATAAGACCTAGAATATCTGCACACCAGAGTATCCCCACACTAGAATATCCCCAAACAAGAGCATAAGACCTAGAGTATACCCACATTAGAATATCCCCACACAAGAATATCACCACACTAGAGTATAAGACCTAGAATATCCCCACACTAGAGTATAAGACCTAGAATATCCCCACACTAGAGTATAAGAACTAGAATATCCCCACACTAGAGTATAAGACCTAGAATATCCCCACACTAGAGTATAAGACCTAGAATATCCCCACACTAGAGTATAAGACCTAGAATATCGCCACACTAGAGTATAAGACCTAGAATATCCCCACACTAGAGTATAAGACCTAGAATATCCCCACACTAGAGTATAAGACCTAGAATATCCCCACACTAGAGTATAAGACCTAGAATATCCCCACACTAGAGTATAAGACCTAGAATATCGCCACACTAGAGTATAAGACCTAGAATATCCCCACACTAGAGTATAAGACCTAGAATATCCCCACACTAGAGTATAAGACCTAGAATATCCCCACACTAGAGTATAAGACCTAGAATATCCCCACATTAGAATATCCCCACACAAGAATATCGCCACACTAGAGTATCCCCACACTAGAGCATAAGACCTAGAGTATCCCCACACTAGAGCATCCCCATACTAGAGTATTCCCACACTAGAATATCCCCACACCAGAGAATCCCCACACTAGAGCATAAGATCTAGAATATATCCACACTATAGCATAATACCTAGAATATCCCCACACTAGAGTATAATACCTAAAATATCCCCACAGTAGAGTACCCCCACAGTAGAGTATCCACACAGTAGAGTATCCCCACAGTAGAGTATCCCCACAGTAGAGTATCCCCACACCAGGGTATCTCCACACTAGAATATAAAACCTAGAAATCCCCACACTAGAGTATAAGACCTAAAATATGCCCACAGTAGAGTACCCCCACAGTAGAGTATCCCCACAGTAGAGTATTCCCACAGTAGAGTATCCCCACACCAGGGTATCTCCACACTAGAATATAAAACCTAGAGTATCCCCACAGTAGAGTATCCCCACACCAGGGTATCTCCACACTAGAATATAAAACCTAGAGTATCCCCACAGTAGAGTATCCATACACCAGGGTATCTCAACACTAGAATATCAAACCTAGAGTATCCCCACACCAGGGTATCTCCACACTAGTATATAAAACCTAGAGTATCCCCACACCAGGGTATCTCCACACTAGAATATAAAACCTAGAGTATCCCCACACCAAGGTATCTCCACACTAGAATATAAAACCTAGAGTATCCCCACACCAGGGTATCTCCACAGTAGAGTATCCCCACACCAGGGTATCTCCACACTAGAATATAAAACCTAGAGTATCCCCACAGTAGAGTATCCCCACAGTAGAGTATCCCCACACCAGGGTATCCCCACACTAGAATATAAAACCTAGAGTATCCCCACAGTAGATTATCCCCACAGTAGAGTATCCCCACACCAGGGTATCTACACACTAGAATATAAAACCTAGAGTATCCCCACAGTAGAGTATCCCCACACTAGAATATAAAACCTAGAGTATCCCCACAGTAGAGTATCTCCACACTAGAATATAAAACCTAGAGTATCCCCACAGTAGAGTATCCCCACACCAGGGTATCTCCACACTAGAATATAAAACCTAGAGTATCCCCACAGTAGAGTATCCCCACAGTAGAGTATCCCCACACCAGGGTATCTACACACTAGAATATAAAACCTAGAGTATCCCCACAGTAGAGTATCCCCACACTAGAATATAAAACCTAGAGTATCCCCATGGTAGAGTATCTCCACACTAGAATATAAAACCTAGAGTATCCCCACAGTAGAGTCTCCCCACAGTAGAGTATCCCCACACTAGAATATAAAACCTAGAGTATCCCCACAGTAGAGTATCCCCACAGTAGAGTATCCCCACACCAGGGTATCTCCACACTAGAATATAAAACCTAGAGTATCCCCACACCAGGGTATCTCCACACTAGAATATAAAACCTAGAGTATCCCCACACCAAGGTATCTCCACACTAGAATATAAAACCTAGAGTATCCCCACACCAGGGTATCTCCACAGTAGAGTATCCCCACACCAGGGTATCTCCACACTAGAATATAAAACCTAGAGTATCCCCACAGTAGAGTATCCCCACAGTAGAGTATCCCCACAGTAGAGTATCCCCACACCAGGGTATCTCCACACTAGAATATAAAACCTAGAGTATCCCCACAGTAGAGTATCCCCACAGTAGAGTATCCCCACACTCAAGTATAAAACCTGGAGTATCCCCACACTAGAATATCCCCTCAATAGAGTATCCCCACACTAGAATATAAAACCTAGAGTATCCCCACAGTAGAGTATCCCCACACCAGGGTATCTCCACACTAGAATATAAAACCTAGAGTATCCCCACAGTAGAGTATCCATACACCAGGGTATCTCCACACTAGAATATAAAACCTAGAGTATCCCCACACCAGGGTATCTCCACACTAGTATATAAAACCTAGAATATCCCCACACCAGGGTTTCTCCACACTAGAATATAAAACCTAGAGTATCCCCACACCAAGGTATCTCCACACTAGAATATAAAACCTAGAGTATCCCCACACCAGGGTATCTCCACAGTAGAGTATCCCCACACCAGGGTATCTCCACACTAGAATATAAAACCTAGAGTATCCCCACAGTAGATTATCCCCACAGTAGAGTATCCCCACACCAGGGTATCCCCACACTAGAATATAAAACCTAGAGTATCCCCACAGTAGATTATCCCCACAGTAGAGTATCCCCACACCAGGGTATCTACACACTAGAATATAAAACCTAGAGTATCCCCACAGTAGAGTATCTCCACACTAGAATATAAAACCTAGAGTATCCCCACAGTAGAATATCCCCACACCAGGGTATCTCCACACTAGAATATAAAACCTAGAGTATCCCCACAGTAGAGTATCCCCACAGTAGAGTATCCCCACACCAGGGTATCTCCACACTAGAATATAAAACCTAGAGTATCCCCACAGTAGAGTATCCCCACACTAGAATATAAAACCTAGAGTATCCCCATGGTAGAGTATCTCCACACTAGAATATAAAACCTAGAGTATCCCCACAGTAGAGTCTCCCCACAGTAGAGTATCCCCACACTAGAATATAAAACCTAGAGTATCCCCACAGTAGAGTATCCCCACAGTAGAGTATCCCCACACTAGAATATAAAACCTAGAGTATCCCCACACCAGGGAGTATCCCCCACACCAGGGTATCTCCACACTAGAATATAAAACCTAGAGTATCCCCACACCAGGGTATCTCCACACTAGAATATAAAACCTAGAGTATCCCCACACCAAGGTATCTCCACACTAGAATATAAAACCTAGAGTATCCCCACACCAGGGTATCTCCACAGTAGAGTATCCCCACACCAGGGTATCTCCACACTAGAATATAAAACCTAGAGTATCCCCACAGTAGAGTATCCCCACAGTAGAGTATCCCCACACCAGGGTATCTCCACACTAGAATATAAAACCTAGAGTATCCCCACAGTAGAGTATCCCCACAGTAGAGTATCCCCACACTAGAATATCCCCTCAATAGAGTATACCCACACTCGAGTATAAAACCTAGAGTATCCCCATACTAGAATATCCCCTCAATAGAGTATCCCCACACTAGAGTATAAAACCTAGAGTATACCCACAGTAGAGTATAAAACCTAGAGTATCCCCATACTAGAATATCCCCTCAATAGAGTATCCCCACACTAGAATATCCCCTCAATAGAGTATACCCACACTCGAGTATAAAACCTAGAGTATCCCCATACTAGAATATCCCCTCAATAGAGTATCCCCACACTAGAGTATAAAACCTAGAGTATACCCACAGTAGAGTATCCCCACAGTAGAGTATCCCCACAGTAGAGCATCCCCACAGTAGAGTATCCCCACAGTAGAGCATCCCCACACCAGGGTATCTCCACACTAGAATATAAAACCTAGAGTATCCCCACAGTAGAGTATCCCCCACAGATATCCCCTCACTAGAGTATCTCCACACTAGAATATAAAACCTAGAGTATCCCCACAGTATCCCCACAGAGAGTATCCCCACACAGGGGTATCTCCACACTAGAATATAAAACCTAGAGTATCCCCACAGTAGAGTATCCCCACAGTAGAGTATCCCCACACTAGAATATAAAACCTAGAGTATCCCCATGGTAGAGTATCTCCACACTAGAATATAAAACCTAGAGTATCCCCACAGTAGAGTCTCCCCACAGTAGAGTCTCCCCACAGTAGAGTATCCCCACAGTAGAGTATCCCCACAGTAGAGTATCCCCACAGTAGAGCATCCCCACAGTAGAGTATCACCACAGTAGAGCATCCCCACACCAGGGTATCTCCACACTAGAATATAAAACCTAGAATATCCCCACACTAGAGTATGAGACCTAGAATATCCCCACACTAGACTATCCCCTCACTAGAGTATCCCCCACACTAGTGTCCCCTCAGTAGAATATCCCCCACACTAGAGTATCCCCACATTAGTGTACCCACACTAGAGTATCCCCACACTCAAGTATAAAACCTAGAGTATCCCCACACTCGAGTATAAAACCTAGAGTATCCCCATACTAGAATATCCCCTCAATAGAGTATCCCCACACTAGAGTATAAAACCTAGAGTATACCCACAGTAGAGTATCCCCACAGTAGAGTATCCCCACAGTAGAGCATCCCCACCTAGAGTATCCCCACAGTAGTATAAGCATCCCCACAGTAGAGCATCCCCACACTAGACTATCCCCTCACTAGAGTATCTAGAATATCCCCACACTAGTGTCCCCACAGTAGAATATCCCCACACTAGAGTATCCCCAAACTAAGTGTATCCCCACTAGAGTATCCCCACACTCAAGTATAAAACCTAGAGTATCCCCACACTCGAGTATAAAACCTAGAGTATCCCCATACTAGAATATCCCCTCAATAGAGTAACCCCACACTAGAATATAAAACCTAGAGTATACCCACAGTAGAGTATCCCCACAGTAGAGTATCTCCACACTAGAATATAAAACCTAGAGTATCCCCACAGTAGAGTATCCCCACACAGGGGTATCTCCACACTAGAATATAAAACCTAGAGTATCCCCACAGTAGAGTATCCCCACACCAGGGTATCTCCACACTAGAATATAAAACCTAGAGTATCCCCACAGTAGAGTATCCCCACAGTAGAGTATCCCCACACTAGAATATAAGACTAGTATCCCCACACTAGAATATCCCCACACTAGAGTATAAGACTAGTATCCCCACACAAGAATATCCCCACACTAGAGTATAAGACTAGTATCCCCACACTAGAATATCCCCACACTAGAGTATAAGACTAGTATCCCCACACTAGAGTATAAGACTAGTATCCCCACACTAGAATATCCCTACACTAGAGTATAAGACTAGTATTCCCACACTAGAATATCCCCACACTAAAGTATAAGACTAGTATCCCCACACTAGAATATCCCCACACTAGAGTATAAGACTAGTATCCCCACACTAGAATATCCCCACACTAGAGTATAAGACTAGTATCCCCACACTAGAATATCCAAGACACTAGAATATCCCTACACTAGAGTATAAGACTAGAATATCCCCACACTAGAGTATAAGACCTAGAATATCCCCCCACACTAGAATATCCCCACACTAGAGTATAAGACTAGAATATCCCCACTAGAGAATATCCCTACACTAGAGTATAAGACTAGTATCCCCCCACACTAGAATATCCCCACACTAGAGTATAAGACTAGTATCCCCACACTAGAATATCCCCACACTAGAGTATAAGACTAGTATCCCCACACTAGAATATCCCCACACTAGAGTATAAGACTAGTATCCCCACACTAGAATATCCCCACACTAGAATATCCCTACACTAGAGTATAAGACTAGTATCCCCACACTAGAGTATAAGACTAGTATCCCCACACTAGAATATCCCCACACTAGAGTATAAGACTAGTATCCCCACACTAGAATATCCCCACACTAGAGTATAAGACTAGTATCCCCACACTAGAATATCCCCACACTAGAGTATAAGACTAGTATCCCCACACTAGAGTACAAGACCTAGAATATCCCCACACTAGAGTATAAGACTAGAATATCCCCACACTAGAATATCCCCACACTAGAGTATAAGACTAGTATCCCCACACTAGAATATCCCCACACTAGAGTATAAGACTAGTATCCCCACACTAGAATATCCCCACACTAGAGTATAAGACCTAGAATATCCCCACACTAGAATATCCCCACACTAGAGTATAAGACTAGTATCCCCACACTAGAGTACAAGACCTAGAATATCCCCACACTAGAGTACAAGACCTAGAATATCCCCACACTAGAATATCCCCACACTAGAGTATAAGACCTAGAATATCCCCACACTAGAGTATAAGACCTAGAATATCCCCACACTAGAGTATAAGACCTAGAATATCCCCAAACTAGAGTACAAGACCTAGAATATCCCCACACTAGAGTATAAGACCTAGAATATCCCCACACTAGAGTATAAGACCTAGAATATCCCCACACTAGAGTACAAGACCTAGAATATCCCCACACTAGAGTACAAGACCTAGAATATCACCACACTGGAGTACAAGACCTAGAATATCCCCACACTAGAGTATAAGACCTAGAATATCCCCACACTAGAGTACAAGACCTAGAATATCCCCACACTAGAGTACAAGACCTAGAATATCCCCACACTAGAGTACAAGACCTAGAATATCCCCACACTAGAGTATAAGACCTAGAATATCCCCACACTAGAGTATAAGACCTAGAATATCCCCACACTAGAGTATAAGACCTAGAATATCCCCACACTAGAGTACAAGACCTAGAATATCCCCACACTAGAGTATAAGACCTAGAATATCCCCACACTAGAGTATAAGACCTAGAATATCCCACACTAGAGTACAAGACCTAGAATATCCCCACACTAGAGTACAAGAACTAGAATATCACCACACTAGAGTACAAGACCTAGAATATCCCCACACTAGAGTACAAGACCTAGAATATCCCCACACTAGAGTACAAGAACTAGAATATCCCCAAACTAGAGTACAAGACCTAGAATATCCACACACTAGAGTATAAGACCTAGAATATCCCCAAACTAGAGTATAAGACCTAGAATATCCCCACACTAGAGTATAAGACCTAGAATATCCCCACACTAGAATATCCCCCCTCAAGACCTAGAATATCCCCACACTAGAGTATAAGACCTAGAATATCCCCATACTAGAATATCCCCTCAATAAGAGTATCCCCTAGAGTACACTAGAATATCCCCCCTAGAACAAGACCTAGTATCCCCACACTAGAGTATAAACCTAGAATATCCCCACAGTAGAGTATCCCCCACAGTAGAGTATCCCCACACCAGAATATCCCCACACTAGAATATAAGACCTAGAATATCCCCACAGTAGAGTATCCCACACAGTATAAGACCTAGAATATCCCCACACTAGAATATAAGACTAGAATATCCCCACACTAGAATATCCCCACACTAGAGTATAAGACCTAGAATATCCCCACACAAGAATATCCCCACACTAGAGTATAAGACCTAGAATATCCCCACACTAGAATATCCCCACACTAGAGTATAAGACTAGAATATCCCCCACATAAGACCTAGAATATCCCCACACTAGAGTATAAGACTAGAATATCCCCACACTAGAATATCCCTACACTAGAGTATAAGACTAGTATTCCCACACTAGAATATCCCCACACTAAAGTATAAGACTAGTATCCCCACACTAGAATATCCCCACACTAGAGTATAAGACTAGTATCCCCACACTAGAATATCCCCACACTAGAGTATAAGACTAGTATCCCCACACTAGAATATCCCCACACTAGAATATCCCTACACTAGAGTATAAGACTAGTATCCCCACACTAGAGTATAAGACTAGTATCCCCACACTAGAATATCCCCACACTAGAGTATAAGACCTAGAATATCCCCACACTAGAATATCCCTACACTAGAGTATAAGACTAGAATATTCCCACACTAGAATATCCCCACACTAGAGTATAAGACTAGAATATCCCCACACTAGAATATCCCCACACTAGAGTATAAGACTAGAGTACAAGACACTAGAATATCCCCACACTAGAGTATAAGACTAGTATCCCCACACTAGAATATCCCCACACTAGAATATCCCCACACTAGAGTATAAGACTAGAATATCCCCACACTAGAGTATAAGACTAGTATCCCCACACTAGAATATCCCCACACTAGAGTATAAGACTAGTATCCCCACACTAGAATATCCCCACACTAGAGTATAAGACTAGTATCCCCACACTAGAATATCCCCACACTAGAGTATAAGACTAGAGTACAAGAGTATCCCCACACTAGAGTATAAGAAGAATATCCCCACA
Organism: Oncorhynchus masou masou; assembly: GCF_036934945.1. Taxonomy (NCBI): domain Eukaryota; kingdom Metazoa; phylum Chordata; class Actinopteri; order Salmoniformes; family Salmonidae; genus Oncorhynchus; species Oncorhynchus masou. Next base: position 12,640,804 of record NC_088241.1, on the reverse strand, counting down.
CTAGAGTATAAGACTAGTATCCCCACACTAGAATATCCCCACACTAGAGTATAACACTAGAGTATCAAGACACTAGAATATCCCCACACTAGAGTATAAGACCTAGAATATCCCCACACTAGAATATCCCCACACTAGAGTATAAGACCTAGAATATCCCCACACTAGAATATCCCCACACTAGAGTATAAGACTAGAATATCCCCACACTAGAGTACAAGACCTAGAATATCCCCACACTAGAGTACAAGACCTAGAATATCCCCCACTAGAGTACAAGACCTAGAATATCCCCACACTAGAGTATAAGACCTAGAATATCCCCACACTAGAGTACAAGACCTAGAATATCCCCACACTAGAGTATAAGACCTAGAATATCCCCACACTAGAGTATAAGACCTAGAATATCCCCACACTAGAGTACAAGACCTAGAATATCCCCACACTAGAGTACAAGAACTAGAATATCACCACACTGGAGTACAAGACCTAGAATATCCCCACACTAGAGTATAAGACCTAGAATATCCCCACACTAGAGTACAAGACCTAGAATATCCCCACACTAGAGTACAAGAACTAGAATATCCCCAAACTAGAGTACAAGACCTAGAATATCCCCACACTAGAGTATAAGACCTAGAATATCCCCACACTAGAGTATAAGACCTAGAATATCCCCACACTAGAGTATAAGACCTAGAATATCCCCACACTAGAATATCCCCCCTCAACAAGAGAATATCCCCACACTAGAGTATAAAGACCTAGAATATCCCCCACAGTACTAGAATATCCCCTCTAGAGTATCCCCACACTAGAATATCCCCACAATAGAGTATACCCACATCCCCACACTAGAGTATAAGACCTAGAATATCCCCACTAGAGTACAAGACTAGAATATCCCCTCAATAGAGTATCCCCACACTAGAGTATAAAACCTAGAATATACCCACAGTATAAGAGCATCCCCACAGTAAGACCTAGAATATCCCCACAGTACAAGAGCATCCCACACCAGGGTATCTCCACACTAGAGTATAAAACCTAGAATATCCCCACAGTAGAGTATCTCCACACTAGAATATAAAACCTAGAGTATCTCCACACTAGAGTATAAGACCTAGAATATCCCCACACTAGAGCATCCCCATAAGACCTAGAGTATCCCCACAGTAGAGCATCCCCACACCAGGGTATCCCACACTAGAATATATCCCACACTAGAGTATAAAACCTAGAATATCCCCACAGTAGAGTATCCCCACAGTAGAGTATCCCCACACTAGAGTATAAAACCTAGAATATCCCCACTAGTATAAGACCTAGAATATCCCCACACTAGGGAGTATCTCCACACTAGAATATAAGACCTAGAATATCCCCACAGTAGAGTATCCCCACAGTAGAGTATCCCCACACCAGGGAATATCCCCACACTAGAGTATAAGACCTAGAATATCCCCACAGTACAAGAGTATCCCCCACAGTACAAGACCTAGAATATCCCCACACTAGAGTATAAGACCTAGAATATCCCACATAGAGTACAAGACCTAGAATATCTCCACACTAGAGTATAAAGACCTAGAATATCCCCACAGTACAAGAGTCTCCCCACAGTAGAGTATCCCCACAGTAGAGTATCCCCACAGTAGAATATCCCCACACTAGAGTATAAGACCTAGAATATCCCCACAGTAGAGTCTCCCCACAGTACAAGACCTAGAATATCCCCACAGTAGAGTATCCCCACAGTAGAGTATCCCCACAGTAGAGCATCCCCACAGTAGAGTATCACCACAGTAGAGCATCCCCACACTAGAGTATAAGGGAATATCCCCACACTAGAATATAAAACCTAGAATATCCCCACACTAGAGTATAAGACCTAGAATATCCCCACACTACAAGACTATCCCCTCACTAGAGTATCCCCACACTAGTGAATATCCCCCTACAAGACCTAGAATATCCCCACACTAGAGTATCCCCACATTAAGTAGAATATCCCCACACTAGAGTATCCCCACACTCAGAGTATAAAGACCTAGAATATCCCCACACTAGAGTATAAGACCTAGAATATCCCCATACTAGAATATCCTAGAGTATAAGACCTAGAATATCCCCACACTAGAGTATAAAGACCTAGAATATCCCCCACAGTAAGAGTATCCCCACAGTAGAGTATCCCCCACAGTAGAGCATCCCCACACTAGAGTATAAAGACCTAGAATATCCCCACACTAGAGTAGAGTATCCCCCCTAGAGTACAAAACTAGTGTATCCCCACATTAGTGTACCCACACTAGAATATCCCCACACTAGAGTATAAGACCTAGAATATCCCCACACTCGAGTATAAAACCTAGAGTATCCCCATACTAGAATATCCCCTCAATAGAGTATCCCCACACTAGAGTATAAGACCTAGAATATCCCCACAGTAGAGTATCCCCACAGTAGAGTATCCCCACAGTAGAGAATATCCCCACAGTAGAGCATCCCCACAGTAGAGCATCCCCACAGTAGAGTATCCCCACACTATAAGACTAGAATCCCCACACTAGAGTATCCCCCACACCTAGTGTCCCCCCTAGAGTCAAGACCTAGAATATCTCCCACACTAGAGTATCCCCAAACTAGTGTATCCCCACTAGAGTATCCCCACACTCAAGTATAAAACCTAGAGTATCCCCACACTCGAGTATAAAACCTAGAGTATCCCCATACTAGAATATCCCCTCAATAGAGTATCCCCACACTAGAGTATACCCACACTATTTTACCTTTATTTTACAAGGCAAGTCAGTGAAGAACAAATTCTTATTTTCAATGACGGCCTAGGAACAGTGGGTTAACTGCCTGTTTAGGGGCAGAACAACAGATTTTTACCTTGTCAGCTCGGTGATTTGAACTTGCAACCTTTCGTTATTAGTTCTAAGCTCTAACCACTAGGCCACCCTGCCATATAAGACTTAGAATATCCCCAAACTAGAATATCCCTACACTAGAGTATAAAACCTAGAGTATATCCCCACACTAGAGTAAAGACCTATACCCACACTAGAATATCCCCACACTAGAGTATAAGACTAGTATCCCCACACTAGTATATCCCTACACTAGAGTATAAGACTAGTATCCCCACACTAGAATATCCCCACACTAGAGTATAAGACTAGTATCCCCACACTAGAATATCCCCACACTAGAGTATAAGACTAGAATATCCCCACACTAGAGTATAAGACTAGAATATCCCCACACTAGAGTATAAGACTAGTATCCCCACACTAGAATATCCCCATACTAGAGTATAAGACTAGTATCCCCACACTAGAGTATAAGACTAGTATCCCCACACTAGAATATCCCCACACTAGAGTATAAGACTAGTATCCCCACACTAGAGTATAAGACTAGTATCCCCACACTAGAATATCCCCACACTAGAGTATAAGACTAGTATCCCCACACTAGAATATCCCCACACTAGAGTACAAGACCTAGAATATCCCCACACTAGAGTACAAGAACTAGAATATCCCCAAACTAGAGTACAAGACCTAGAATATCCCCCCACACTAGAGTACAAGAACTAGAATATCCCCACACTAGAGTACAAGACCTAGAATATCCCCACACTAGAGTACAAGAACTAGAATATCCCCACACTAGAGTATAAGACCTAGAATATCCCCACACTAGAATATCCCCACACTAGAGTATAAGACCTAGAATATCCCCACACTAGAGTACAAGACCTAGAATATCCCCACACTAGAATATCCCCACACTAGAGTATAAGACCTAGAATATCCCCACACTAGAGTACAAGAACTAGAATATCCCCACACTAGAGTACAAGACCTAGAATATCCCCACACTAGAGTATAAGACCTAGAATATCCCCACACTAGAATATAAGACCTAGAATATCCCCACACTAGAGTATAAGACCTAGAATATCCCCACACTAGAGTATAAGACCTAGAATATCCCCACACTAGAGTATAAGACCTAGAATATCCCCACACTAGAGTACAAGACCTAGAATATCCCCACACTAGAGTATAAGACCTAGAATATCCCCACACTAGAGTATAAGACCTAGAATATCCCCACACTAGAGTACAAGACCTAGAATATCCCCACACTAGAGTATAAGACCTAGAATATCCCCACACTAGAGTATAAGACCTAGAATATCCCCACACTAGAGTATAAGACCTAGAATATCCCCACACTAGAGTATAAGACCTAGAATATCCCCACACTAGAATATCCCTGCACTAGAGAATAAGACCAGAGTATCCCTACACCAGAGTATCCCCACACTAGAGTATAAGACTAGAATATCCCCACACTAGAGTATACGACTAGAGTCTCCCAACACTAGAGTACAAGTCTAGAGTTTTATAATCTCTCTCATTCATAAACCCAGCAGCCTTGTAGGGCTGAACATGTGAAAAATGCCAACTAATCTAACCCTCTACCCTGGATCAGGAAGTCAGCTAAGCAAATAAACAGAGTAATAACATAACATAATCAGATTGCAACAGCCAGCAAAAATGCTGAAAAGTTGTATGCCTCGTGGAATAATCGTCCCTGAACACACTCTAAGTCACAGCAAGGACCAGCTGGCTGTCCTGCTGTGTTAGGATTCAGACATCATCACCTCAACAGCCCAAATACTTCCCTCCCCGGCATCTGTGTAAACACAGCAAAGGGTTAATAACTCAGACCTGCACTCCCAGGCTATGCTTTATTTAATCCAATACTGCCTGGTTTGGAGTGGGGGAGAGTGGGTCTGGAAGAGAGAGTGAGGAGAGTTGGAGCTGGGAAATAAGGCTGGTTGGGGGTGAGTGGAGCTGGAGGGGGAGGTAGCCTGGATCTCTCCCTGTCCTGCTGAGCCCCGTTAGGCTAATACAACCCCCTCCTCTCCCTCTCTTCTTTCCCTCCCTAAAAAGCTGGGCTTTCAGACTGTCTCCCAGGTAACACACACTGCTGTGGTACACACACACTCGCACACACACACACGGACAAATGCAGGGACGCACAAACACACACGCACACACACGCACACAGGAAATGAGTGCCTGCAGTGCAGAGAGCGTAAGGCTGTTAGCCAACAAACCAGGTGTGAAATCACTACACCTCAGCCCCAGCACAATGAGTCAATCTATACCTCATGTCTCTCTGTCTGTCCGTGTGTGTGTGTGTGTGTGTGTCCAGAGTGAGATTTGATCACGTATCTGGGTGTATTTGTTTGGGTCTCTCCTTTAGGCTGCTGTGGAACGGTCTTGTCTTTGATTTGACTGTGTGTTCGTTTGTTTCACATTTCAATAACTCATTTGGACTCATCTAGCTCAATTCTAGCATGGCGTTACTGCTTGGGCACATAGCCTAAAAACATCATACTGTCTGTTAATAGAATAATTGTAATAAATGTAACTTTTACTCTTTCTGATCAGCAGAATGATAAAACTATCAGTTACCACTGGTTGAGACAAGGCCCGCTAAGACAACCAGAGAGCCATACTACACCGTGACTTATCTTAAAACCCCTACATTATCTCTCAAACAACATTCTAATTTCAAACCTCCATACATAGGTGAAAAACAGCACAGTAAATAAACATGAGATGTTCCAGGCTGTTGGAAATGACCAAAAATCCCTGGTTGGAGCTGTACGGTGGAATGCTTTAAATGTATTCCTGAAACACAGTGAGATAAGATGAATGCAACACAGTGAGATAAGTGAATGCAGCACAGTGAGATAAGTGAATGCAGCACAGTGAGATAAGTGAATGCAGCACAGTGAGATAAGTGAATGCAGCACAGTGAGATAAGTGAATGCAGCACAGTGAGATAAGTGAATGCAGCACAGTGAGATAAGTGAATGCAGCACAGTGAGCACAGTGAGATAAGTGAATGCAGCACAGTGAGATAAGTGAATGCAGCACAGTGAGATAAGTGAATGCAGCACAGTGAGATAAGTGAATGCAGCACAGTGAGATAAGTGAATGCAGCACAGTGAGATAAGTGAATGCAGCACAGTGAGATAAGTGAATGCAGCACAGTGAGATAAGTGAATGCAGCCCACCCGGCTGCCTGGCTGGCTGGCTGGCTGGTTGGTAAGCAGTAGAAAGGGAGACTTTCTTTCTGAGGACTGAGGGAGGGAACCATTTGCTGCATTATTCATGCAACTGGGTAAGGTTTAATTAAGTCCTGCTCGGTATTGTGCTGTGCTGTGCTGAGTGGAGGGCTTGTTTTGTTTGTGTTGTGTGTGTGTGTTTGTGTGTGTGTGTAGGGATGAATGTGTGTTTTGCCTCGCCTGTCGTTGCTTCATTCACATTCTCCATGATCCACTTATAGAGGCCCTGTGGCCACGCCCCCTCCGCTGTACGTTAACATAATATTTCAGCCCAGAGAGAGAGAGGTGATACTCGCTAATTATCAAAATCCAGAAAAGAGACGTTCAATTCAACAACCACCTAAAAAGAAGCAATTCCCAAACCTTGAATAACAAATCCATCACCTACAGAGAAATAAACCTGGAGAAGAGCCCCTTAAGTAAGCTGGTCCTGGGGCTCTGTTGACAAACACAAACAGACCACACAGAGCCCCAGGACAGCAACACATTTAGACCCAACCAAATCATGATAAAGCAAAAAGAGAATTACTTGACACATTGGAAATAATTAACAAAAAAAAGAGCAAACTAGAATGCTATTTGGCCCTAAACAGAGAGTATACAGTGGCAGAATACCTGACCACTGTGATGTCCCAAAATTAGGGACATCTTTGTCTATGTAACGACTCTTGACCTGGCTGTCACTTTTGTTAATGATCTGTTTCACTTGCTTTGGCAATGTAAAACATATGTTTCCCATTCCAATAAAGCCCCTTAAATTGAAATTGAGATAGAGAGGGAGAGTGGGGAAAGAGAAAGAGAGAGAGGGAGAGAGAGAGAGAGAGAGGAGAGAGAAAAAGAGAGAGAGAAAAAGAGAGAGAGAAAAAGAGAGAGAGAAAAAGAGACAGAAAGTCGAGACAGAGAGAGACAGAGACAAGGCAGACAAAATGAGAAAGAGACAGACAGAGAGAGAGGGAGAAAGAGACAGACAAAGATGTGACAGAGAGAGACAGAGACAAGGCAGACAAAGTGAGAAAGAGACAGACAGAGCGAGAGGGAGAAAGAGAGACAGAGAGAGAGAGGGAGAAAGAGCACGAGAGCGAGATAAATAATGCTTTGTCATCAGGTTAAATGTTTCCTATACAGAACAAATACATTTGCAAAATGTGTATGTTTTTCTGCCAGCAGGAAAACTAAGGAAAAGAGCGAGACTGGTAAAAAATGAGGAAATTATCTTCTTTGCAAAGTTTTCATGTGTCTATAATAGTTTGTGGTTTACACTCTCTCTCCCATTCATTTAAAATAACTTGTAGTAACACTGTATGCAACTAACAGTCTATAACAGTGGACACTCTCCCTCTCTCTGATCACAGTGGTATTCATCCACAGCATTAGCATGTAGTGCTAACAGTACCCAGAGCAACAGCAGTCTAACACATCAAAAACTTAAGCATTTAGCGCCACTAACACTATCCTACAACAACACTGGTCCAACACATCCAAAGTGTTAGCATTTAGCGCTAACACAGGTGACACATCTCCAGATACACAGTCCCAACACAACAGACATGGTGTATGGGCCTGCCATGCCAGCCAGTGGGAAGCCCAGAGGCACAAAACAAACAGCCGGAGGTCTACAGTGCCACCGCGACCTTCCCCGTGGGAGAGTGACGCTCCTCCGCGCTGCGCTGCGCCAGACAAGACCAGACACAGTGAAACACATCACACACATCAGTGCTAAATGGACACACACGCACACACCAGCTCTCAACAAAAAACCAGTGACATACTGCTAAACAGACTAAGAGACTAGGAGAGGGGGGAGGGGAGAGGGAGGGAGAAATACAGACGAGAGAAGAGAAAGAAACAAGGGAGAAAGGGAGAGGGGCTATTGAGTAGTGTGAAAGGATTGTATGGGAGAGTGAACCCATTGGAAGAGTGAACCCCAGGCATGCAGACAGGCTCAGACTGGACCCTGGGAAGAGTTGAAAGAGTCTGGAGGAAGGGAGCGAGGGGCGACAACAGGAAGGTGACGTGTTGCATTTAGCCTGGAGAAACTCCGCTGTGTAACACCTCAACAGGACACTCATACAACTGTCCATACAACCTGCCAGGCTCATAGAGAGTCTCATAGAGAGAGACACGAAGTCCAGGTCAGGTCAACCCCACAGCCGAGCCTTCAGTTAAACAACTCACAGGGTGCTGCACTGAACTCATTCAGCTAGGTTCTCTCTGACAGAATACACGGATAGAGTTGGTCTCAGGCCTTTATGTCACAATCATCATAGGAATTGGCAAGAAAGCACAACCATATCTGAGACCAGGCTTTGAGTGACACACAGGTTGTGTTTTGCTCCGCTTTGTGAAACGCTTAAAAGGAGCTTAAAAACAGATATACACACACTGAAGCATCAAATGTATCTTTAAAAAGCAGCAAAACAGAGATTTAGAGAGAAAGAAAGGAGGGAGAGAGACAGCAAGAGAAAGGAGGAAGGATATTGAAGTGTTGAGAGATGGTTCTGGAGAGGCGTCCATGTGTTCTGTTGCAGACAGACGCAGAGGGAACACAGGGCCACAGCTGCCACCGTGTGTAGTCACAGACAGACAGTGTACCAGCCCAAGCTGCACGGCCATGATAAAGCTCTTTCCCTGTCACACGGTGTCGATGCTATGACCTCACTACCCGGAGAATCACACTGTAACCGCTGCACAGAAACAGCATCAATACAATATGTCACTCACACAACCATTTCAAAATCTTATGTGATTAACTTTGTTGTGTCTACTCATTTACGTCAAGCCGAGCAACCATAGGTCGTTTTCTAGTTTCAGGCTACCAGTAGACAAAAGGGCCTATTCACAAATCCTACACACACACCTCACACTTTCAAGGAGAATCTGGGCTCATGCTAGCGAATCAATATCCTGTCACTATAAACCATTAGTACACTTATCTCACTCCAGGGGCAGGTCAACCAAGTCAGACTTTATAGAAAGGTATTAGTGAAAAGAGTATTTTCGGAGTGCCCCAGATCCCCTTCTACCTCTCTCCTCCAACACACATCATTTAATTTAATCTCACATGTATTTAATTTCTCTCTCTCTCTCTCTCTCTCTCTCTCATGAGAGATATGTAGAGCTTGATGCATAACTCGAACCAGTGTTCCAACCCTCCGATCCAAACAGCTACAGTATGGCCATGCAGCGTTACCATGGAGACTCCCTGCTGGGGCTCTAATTTGTGAGTGATGTCCAGATCCATACGGGTCAGTCTCCCTCCTTCCTGCTGACTTCCAGCTTCAAACTGACCAGCCAGACCCTTCACATCACAGCAGCCGTATGGTATAGAGCTAGTGGTCTTCAGTTCCCCCTCCTCAACTGCAGCTACAAGTCTTCAGAACAATGATTCATTGCAGTGGATTATCCCTGTGTGATATCTGCTATGAATCTGTCTTTTATATATGATGTACATGAGACTGTTAAGAATATAGAAGGGTCTCTATGGTTCTTTGGAGCGGAATGACGTAACTGGGAAAATATTTACTTTCTGTGAATCAGAGTTAGATGTCACTAATATGAAAGAGCGTCTTTGAGAAGTTGTGGGTGTGAGAGGGATATATTGGATATATTTGCATCCTGCTCTAGGCTGGCTGGGGCGCTAGGCTGTTGTGCATATTTAGTGAGGAGACCTAACACCTGCTCTCTCTCCCCTCCTCCCTCCCTCTCTTTTCTCCCGACATTTTCAACCTGCTATCTCGTCAAGGTAATTGGCCCGTACACAGCCAACCTGTCTCCCAGTCTGACATATGCATAACTCCAGTGGAAACACAAACCAAAAACATGTCAGAAGACTCACATGGGAAAATACTCTGCTCTCTTCCCTCTTACATAACACGTGCATACACACTCACTGACACAACACACACACACGCGCAAAAACACATAAAATCCAGAGGTCCTGTCGTTTATCACTCCCATTCTACGTTGACATATACTGTATGTCAATTTGGGAAACTCATCTTCTCTAAGTAGCATTAACAGATTCTTCCCAACAAACACATCAATGGAAGATGGAAGACAGGCCAAGTTTTAATTAGACAACTTTAATTTAACCCAGTTTCAGTGAGCAGAGGGGAACCAAAAGGAACCACTGAGGCTGCTGCTGGATGAGGAGATGGTGAAGCTGTTGGCTCCTTCACACAAGACCATTTTTTTGAGAAACAAAAAGAAAAGTGAAAGAAAAAAAGAAGAAAAGCTATGTATGCTATGCTCATTAGAGAGGCACATATGTTGGGAGACAGACAGACAGACAGACAGACAGACAGACAGACAGACAGACAGATAGATAGAAAAGAGAGAAGGAGGGAGAAAGGGACTCAGGGGGTATGCTAATTGGGTATAGAGCAGACCTGACTCCATTAAATTAAAATCAAATCAGAAACATTTTACATTTGAATAGAAATTCAAAAGGAAATGATCTTAACAGAAAAAAATGTCCTCCTGTGTGCTACCTACAGTTGAAGTCGGAAGTTTACATACACCTTAGCCAAATACATTTAAACTCAGTTTTTCACAATTCCTGACATTTAAGCCTAGTAAAAAGTCCCTGTATTAGGTCAGTTATGATCACCACTTTATTTTAAGAATGTGAAATGTCATAATAATAGTAGAGGGAAGGATTTATTTCAGCTTTTATTTCTTTCATCACATTCCCAGTGGGTCAGAAGTTTACATACCCTCAATTAGTATTTAGTAGCATTGCCTTTAAATGATTTAACTTGGGTCAAGCGTTTCGTGTAGCCTTCCACAAGCTTCCCACAATAAGGTGTGTGAATTTTGGCCCATTCCTCCCGACAGAGCTGGAACTGAGTTAGGTTTGTAGGCCTCCTTGCTCGCACACACTTTTACAGTTCTGCCCACACATTTTCTATAGGATTGAGGTCAGGGCTTTGTGATGGCCAATCCAAAACCTTGACTTTGTTGTCCTTAAGCCATTTTGCCATAACTTTGGAATCATACTTGGGGTCATGGTCATTTAGAAGACCCATTTGCGACCAAGCTTTAACTCCCTGACTGATGTCTTGAGATGTTGCTTCAATATATCCACATAATTTTCCTACCTTGTGATGCTATCTATTTCGTGAAGTGCACCAGTCCCTCCTGCTGCAAAACACCCCCACAAGATGATGCTGCCACTCCCGTCCATCACGGTTGGGATGGTGTTCTTCGGCTGGCAAGCATCCCCCTTTTTCCTTCAAATAGAACGATGGTAATTATGGCCAAACAGTTCTATTTCTGTTTCATCAGACCAGAGGATATGTCTAAAAAATATATATATATATTTGCCCCCATGTGCAGTTGCAAACCATAGTCTGTCTATTTTATGGAGGTTTTGGTGCAGTGGCTTCTTCCTTGCTGAGCGGCCTTTCAGGTTATGTCGATATAGGACTTGTTTTACTGTGGATATAGATACTTTTGTACCTGTTTCCTCCAGCATAATCACAAGGTCCTTTGCTGTTGTTCTGGGATTGATTTGCACTTTTTGCACCAAAGTACATTCATCTCTAAGAGACAGAATGCGTCTCCTTCCTGAGCGGTATGACGGTTGCATGGTCCCATGATGTTCAATACTTGCATACTATTGTTTGTACAGATGAACATGGTACCTTCAGGCGTTTGGAAATTGCTCCCAAGGATGAACCAGACTTGTGGAGGTCTATAATTTGTTGTCTGAGGTCTTGGCTGATTTCTTTTGATTTTCCCATGATGTGAAGCAAAGAGGCACTGAGTTTGAAGGTAGGCCTTGAAATACATCCACAGGTACACCTCCAATTACTAGTCTGTGGCAACCTAAATGCCAAACCGGATAAGAACATGACACACTCAGCACACAGGGGGACAAACACCTGCCTGGAGGTGACAGCATTCCCTCCCACATATGCCCCCCCTAGGCACAACTATGACAACATAACCAATTCACAACTCCTGCAGCTCTGTCGCACGCTGGGTATGTACATAGTCTATGGTAGGCTTCGAGGGGATTCCTATGTTAGGTACACCTATAGTTCATCTCTTGGCAGTAGTACTGTATTCTATTTTATCACTGACCTCAACCCAGAGTCTCTCAAAGCATTCACAGTCAGCCCACTGACACCCCTATCTGTAACGTCCGTCATTAAATGAAGACCAAGGTGCAGCGTGGAAGGCGTACATTTTCTTTAATTTTAAATGCTCCACCAAAAAACAATAAACAACTTAACGAACGTAAAACTAGCAGTGCAACACATGCAACCCACAAAGACAAGATCCCACAACTGAAGGTGGGAAAAAGGGCTGCCTAAGTATGATCCCCAATCAGAGACAACGATAGACAGCTGCCTCTGATTGCGAACCATACTCGGCCAACAAAGAAATATAAACATAGATTTCCCACCCTAGTCACACCCTGACCTACCAAATAGAGAATATAAAGGATCTCTAAGGTCAGGGCGTGACACTATCAGACCACAGCAAAATCACAGTCTACAGAGCAATACTCAATCACGAGGTATCAAAGCCAAAAGAACTGAGTAATATTAGGAAATTCTATAGATGTGTAACGGCTTTCTTTATGCGAAGGAGAGTCAGACCAAAATGCGGCGTGGCTATTGAGATTCATGTTTAATGAAACAAAGGAAACACGAATCAATACAAAACAATAAACGTACCGTGAAAACCGAAACAGCCTAAACTGGTGCAAACTAACACTAGACAATCACCCACAAAACCCAACACCAAACAGGCTACCTAAATATGGTTCCCAATCAGAGACAATGACTCACACCTGCCTCTGATTGAGAACCATATCAGGCCAAACATAGAACTAGACAAACTAGACATGAAACATAGAATGCCCACTCATATCACACCCTGACCAAACAAAACATAGAAACATACAAAGCAAACTATGGTCAGGGTGTGACAAGATGGAAGGGAATGTAGTTTGGAAACCTACCAAAAAACAATTCTATAGTGAAGGTGTAAACTTGTCAGTAGAAAATCTCAACAGTATATGTGACCTCTCAGCTTCCCTATAAAATCTCAAAATCTCAAATAGAAAACAAAAGAAAATGAACAACAATGACAAATGTTTTGATGAAGAATGCATAAATCTAAGAAAGTAATTGAGAAACTGTCCAACCAAAAACATAGAGACCCGGAAAACCCGAGTCTCCGCCTTCACTATGGTGAATCACTAAAACAATACATAAATACACTACGGAAAAAGAAGGAACAGCACGTCAGAAATCAGCTCAATGTAATTGAAAAATCAATAGACTAGAAAATTGGCAAACACTAAACAAACAACAACACAAAAAATGATCTAAAATGGAGCTGTAAGGCCACTTATCCAATCTTTTTAGCTCTATAACAAAGAACAAACAGCAAAAACATATACATGATCAAATACAAATCTTAGAATCAACTATTAATTAAAGACTACCAGAACCCACTGGATTCTCCAATTAACTTGAATGAAGTACAGGACAAAATAAAAACCCTCCAACCCAAAAAGGCCTGTGGTGTTGATGGTATCCTCAATGAAATTATAAAATATACAGACAACAAATTCCAATTGGCTATACTAAAACTCTTTAACATCATCCTTAGCTCTGGAATCTTCCTCAATATTTGGAACCAAGGACTAATCCTTCCAATCCACAAAAGTGGAGACAAATTTGACCCCAATAACTACAGTGGGATATGTGTTAACAGCATGCTATGGGGGAAAATCATTTCTGGATTATCATTAACAGCAGACTCGTACATTTCCTCAGTGAAAGCAAATGAAAAACTTGGCTTTTTACCAAAACTACAAAGATATTTTCACCTTGCACACCTGAATTGACAAACAAACAAACCAAAACAAAGGCAAAGTTTTCCATTGCTTTGTTTATTGAATGCGAAAAAGTCTGCCCTTTCTCAATTCCCCAAGGTGTCTGCAGCAAATTGATGGAAAGTGGCATATATTGGAAGATTGACCAAAAGACAACATTATAAAATCCATGTACACAAACAACAAGTGTGCGGTTAAAATAAGCAAAAAAAACAAGTATTTTTCACAGGGAATTTGAGACAGGGATGCAGCTTAAACCCCACCCTCTTCAACATATATATCAACGAATTGGCACGGGTACTAGAAAAGTCTGCAGCACCCGACCTCACCCTACTAGAATCTGAAGTCAAATATCTACTGTTTGCTGATTATCTGGTGCTTCTGTCACCAACCAAGGAGGGCCTACAGAAGCACCTAGATATTCTGCACAGATTTTGCCAGACCTGGGAACTGACAGTAAGACCAAAATAATGGCCAAGACCACAAATACAAATTCCACCTAGACACCATTGCCCTAGAGCACACAAAAAACTATACATACCTTGGCCTAAACATCAGCACCACAGGTAACTTCCATAAAGCTGTGAACGATCTGAGAGGCAAGGCAAGAAGGGCATTATATGTCCGCCCACCAACCAAGAATTCACAAAATGGGACAAACACCAAATTAAGACTGCATGCATAATTCTGCAAAAATATCCCCCGTGTACAACGTAGAACACCAAATAATGCATGCAGAGCAGAATTAAGCTGATACCCGCTAATTATCAAAATCCAGAAAATAGCTGTTAAATTATACAACCACCTAAAAGGAAGCGATTCCCAAACCTTCCATAACAAAGCCATCACCTACAGAGAGATGAACCCGGAGAAGAGTCTCAGCAAGCTGGTCCTGGGGCTCTGTTCACAAACACAGCCCACAGAGCCCCAGAACAGCAACACAATTAGATCCAATCAAATCACGAGAAAACAAAAAGATAATTACTTAACACATTGGAAACAATTAACAAAAAAACAGAGCAAACTAGAATGGTGGCAGAATACCTGACCACTGTGACTGACCCAAACTTAAGGAAAGCTTTGACTATGTACAGACTCAGTGAGCATGGCCTTGCTATTGAGAAAGGCTGAAAGGCTGAATTGAATTGAGAGTGAGAGAGAGAGACAGAGAGAGAGAGAGAGAGAGAGACAGAGAGAGAGAGAGAGAGAGAGAGAGAGAGAGGTGTAGTGTCTTGTGTTCCTACTGTGTACCAATACATGTCCTTTCTCTCCAGAACCTGTGATTTTGTTTACCACAGTTTGACAGCTTCCGCCAGGCTGCTGTGGCAAATGCTCTCAACCTATGCTTTATTTCTGTTTCTCCCCCTTTCCTACTGGGAAATAAATAACGATGGCGGGTGTTTTAAAGCAATAACTTGCCATTTTATAAAAAAATAAAAAGAGGGGAGTAAATTGCAGAGCTTTTCTTTATGTGCATCCAATTCACTTCCTGAATAAGGATTACACCATCTGGTTGGGCGACACGGAGGGGTGCTGAGCCATCTGAGCTCATAATCACCACTGTCTCCATCCAGGAACGCATGCACACACACACACGCATGGACGCACACACACACACACACACACACACACACACACACACACACACACACACACACACACACACACACACACACACACACACACACACACACACACACACTTAGTTTTCTTCATTATCATCATCATCTGCCAGAGGTTATCTATTTAGAGGCTGAGCTCAACGACACAAACTACTGTCTGCTACTACGGGAGAGAGATAAAGACAGGGATGGGAGCTAGAGAGAGGGAGGGTGAGAAACAGAAAGTGAGAGCGAGAGAAGGAGGGTGAAAAACAGAACGTGAGAGAGAGAGAGAAGAGAAACAGATAAAGAGAGAGAGAGAGGGAGGGAGGGAGGGAGGGAGGGTGAGAAACAGACAGAGAGAGAGAGAGAGAGAGAGAAGGAGAGAAACAGAGAGAGAGAGAGAAGGAGATAAACAGAGAAAGAGAGAGAGAGAGGGAGGTTGAGAAACAGATAAAGAGAGAGAGAGAGGGAGGTTGAGAAACAGATAAAAAGAGAGAGAGAGGGAGGTTGAGAAACAGATAAAAAGAGAGAGAGGGAGGTTGAGAAACAGATAAAGAGAGAGAGAGGGAGGGTGAGAAACAGAGAGAGGAGGGAGGGAAACAGAGAAAGAGAGAGAGAGAGAGGGAGGTTGAGAAACAGATAAAGAGAGAGAGAGGGAGGTTGAGAAACAGATAAAGAGAGAGAGGGAGGGAGGGTGAGAAACAGATAAAGAGAGAGAGAGAGGGAGGTTGAGAAACAGATGAAGAGAGAGAGAGAAAGGGAGGTTGAGAAACTGATAAAGAGAGAGAGAGAGGGAGGGTGAGAAACAGATAAAGAGAGAGAGGGAGGGAGGTTGAGAAACAGATAGAGAGAGAGAGAGGGAGGGTGAGAAACAGATAAAGAGAGAGAGGGAGGGAGGTTGAGAAACAGATAGAGAGAGAGAGAGAGAGGGAGGGTGAGAGGGAGGGAGGTTGAGAAACAGATAGAGAGAGAGAGAGGGAGGGTGAGAAACAGATAAAGAGAGAGAGGGAGGTTGAGAAACAGATAAAGAGAGGGAGGTTGAGAAACAGAGAAAGAGAGAGAGGGAGGGAGGTTGAGAAACAGATAAAGAGAGAGAGGGAGGGAGGGTGGGAAACAGATAAAGAGAGAGAGGGAGGGAGGGTGAGAAACAGATAAAAGAGAGAGAGAGAGAGAGAGAGAGAGAGAGGGAGGTTGAGAAACAGATACAGAGAGAGAGAGAGGGAGGTTGAGAAACAGATAAAGAGAGAGAGAGGGAGGTTGAGAAACAGATAAAGAGAGAGAGAGAGGGAGGTTGAGAGACAGATAAAGAGAGAGAGAGGGGGGAGGGGGAGAAACAGAGAAAGAGAGAGGGTGAGAAACAGATAAAGTGAGAGAGAGAGCTAGGTTGAGAAACAGATAAAGAGAGAGAGGGAGGGAGGTTGAGAAACAGATAAAGAGAGAGAGGGAGGGAGGTTGAGAAACAGATAAAGAGAGAGAGAGAGAGAGAGAGGGAGGTTGAGAAACAGATAGAGAGAGAGAGAGAGGGAGGTTGAGAAACAGATAAAGAGAGAGAGGGAGGGAGGTTGAGAAACAGATAAAGAGAGAGAGAGAGAGAGAGAGAGAGAGAGAGAGGGAGGTTGAGAAACAGATAAAGAGAGAGAGAGAGGGAGGTTGAGAAACAGATAAAGAGAGAGAGAGGGAGGTTGAGAAACAGATAAAGAGAGAGAGAGAGGGAGGTTGAGAGACAGATAAAGAGAGAGAGAGGGGGGATGGTGAGAAACAGAGAAAGAGAGAGGGTGAGAAACAGATAAAAGAGAGAGAGAGGGAGGTTGAGAAACAGATAAAAGAGAGAGGGAGGGAGGTTGAGAAACAGATAAAGAGAGAGAGGGAGGGAGGTTGAGAAACAGATAAAGAGAGAGAGAGAGAGAGGGAAGTTGAGAAACAGATAAAGAGAGAGAGAGGGAGGTTGAGAAACAGATAAAGAGAGAGAGAGAGAGAGAGGGAGGTTGAGAAACAGATAAAGAGAGAGAGGGAGGGAGGTTGAGAAACAGATAAAGAGAGAGAGAGAGAGAGAGAGAGAGAGAGAGAGAGGGAGGTTGAGAAACAGATAAAGAGAGAGAGAGAGAGGGAGGTTGAGAAACAGATAAAGAGAGAGAGAGAGGGAGGTTGAGAAACAGATAAAGAGAGAGAGAGGGAGGTTGAGAAACAGATAAAGAGAGAGAGAGAGGGAGGTTGAGAGACAGATAAAGAGAGAGAGAGGGGGAGGGTGAGAAACAGAGAAAGAGAGAGGGTGAGAAACAGATAAAGAGAGAGAGAGGGAGGTTGAGAAACAGATAAAGAGAGAGAGGGAGGGAGGTTGAGAAACAGATAAAGAGAGAGAGGGAGGGAGGTTGAGAAACAGATAAAGAGAGAGAGAGAGGGAAGTTGAGAAACAGATAAAGAGAGAGAGAGGGAGGTTGAGAA
>NC_088241.1:12585234-12620234 GCF_036934945.1 Oncorhynchus masou masou | reverse complement strand
TTGGAAATCAAATCATGACGGACATTAAAATGTAACAAACCAAGTGTTTCTACAGAAGGTCAAGAACATTATTTCACAAGAGAAAAGAAAGAAATGTTTGAATGAGTAATTCATGTATCAACTTCTACTAAGACAATACTCTATTACACTGAATAAAAGCATTCAGGCATTCAGCACAAAATAGTGCTGTCTACAGTATATTATACTATATACAGGCCTAAATGAAGGAGCCGAGGTGGTAGTGATTCAGAGCTTAGTAAGAATCAGTAAAATCACAAGCTCCACACTGCACCACCAAACTGAGTCACACAGAGAGAAAACTTCCAACCTGCCTTTTACTCTCCACTTCAACACTTGGAAGGCTGACTGTTCTCAGGTCCAAAGACTGTTCCCAGCTCAGCTTAGACCACCATGAAAGACGGCAGGAAGGAAGGGTGAAAGATTTAACAGAAGGAAATGGGGCCTTTAAAAAACACATCCACACACTGGTGACTCATGCACCTTCTACAGGGAATGACCGAGCCAATGCATAATACACTCATGATAAGAAATGTATTACAATCTCTATTCACACTGCATATTAGTTTACAAAGAGAGGAAGATGGAGAGAGAGAAGGAGAAAAAGAGGGCGAGAGAGAGGAGAGAATCAAAACAAAGAAGGGAGAGTGCCAAATGGGACACGGCCAGTGGAATCAGGGATTGGTGTTGAGTAGAAACACTGAGAGGAGAGCAAAGCGAGGTTATTTGACAAAAAGCTCTCCATTCCTGAAGGCAGTGCCTCAGGTGATCCCTCTATCCCTCCCTCACTCCCTTCATTCCTTCCTTTCTCCCTCCCCCAGGCACACAGCAGGGGATAGCTTTAAAGCAGTTTGTCTTCCCTCTGAAAACTTTCTACCAGGTCATTCTGTGAACCCCAAAAAGACTGTCAAAGCAAAAACACCAGTTGTTGTCCCTGTACGATACCGTATATACTGTATGTAGACTATATAAAATTAAATTCTATTTGTCACATGCCGAATACAACAGATGTAGAACTTACCGTGAAATGGTTACTTACAACCCCTTAACCAACAATGCAGATTTTTTTTTTTAAGTAAGAAAATATTTGGTAAAAAAAGCAGATAGTCCAGGTAGTCATTTGATTAACGGTTTAGCAGTCTGATTGCTAGCGGGTAGAAGCTGTCAAGGAGCCGTTTCGACCTAGACTTGGTGCTCCGGTACCGCTTGCCGTAGTTTATGACTAGGGTTACTGGAGTCTTTGACAATTGAAATGGCATAGAAAATGCAAAATGCTACACTAAAGTACAGAGCTTTACTGTTTTGTATCTAGTTGATGGTGATGAAACATGTCGATGCTGGTTAAAGGATATAGGATCATGAAAAAGGAAACTATGATATATATCTTATATCACTCTCATGCACACGCACCCTCACACATAAGGATGGGACTGATACATGTTTGATAGTGTCTTGATGCTGTAGTGTTTGTCCTTCATGTTCTAATACTTTAATGTTACCCCTTCCTTGTGTTTTTTGAAAATAATTTTTTTTTTAACAGAAAAAAAAGTTATTTAATAAAGGATATCGGACAGGAAGTCAAAACATACATGACAAACTGCTGGAAGAGGTGTGCCCTGGTGCGTGAAATCTGTGCACTGATGTGTGTGTGTGTGTGTGTGGTTGTGTATGGCATATGCAAAGACTCAAGTAACACAATGCTGAGGTATGGAGTCCCTCAGGCAGGTGGCCACTGAGCCGGCATGGCTAAACGTGGTGTGTGTGTCTGTGTGAGTGTGTGTGGCTGAATGTGTGTGAGAGCCACATAAAACAGCTGCCTGGCTGCTCTACATAGTGGACCGAAAGGACAGACAGTATACAGTTGAAGTTGGAAGTTTACATTCACCTTAGCCAAATACATTCAAACCCAGTTTTTCACAATTCCTGACATTTAATCCTAGTAAAAAGTCCCTGTCTTAGGTCAGTTAGGATCACCGCTTTATTTTATAAATGTGAAATGTCAGAATATTAGTAGAGAGAATGATTTATTTCAGCTTTTATTTCTTTAATCAAATTTCCAGTGGGTCAGAAGTTTACATACACTCAATTAGTATTTGGTAGCATTGCCTTTAAATTGTTTAACTTCAGTCAAACGTTTCAGGTAGCCTTCCACAAGCTTCCCACAAATAGTTGGGTAAATTTTGGCCCATTCCTCTTGACAGAGCTGGTGTAACCGAGTCAGGTTTGTAGGCCTCCTTGCTCGCACACACGTTTTCAGTTCTGCCCACACATTTTCTATGGGATTGAGGTCAGGGCTTTGTGATGGCCACTCCAATACCTTGACCTTGTTTTCTTTAAGCCATTTTGCCACAACTTTGGAATGCTTGGGGTCATTGTCCATTTGGAAGACCCATTTGCGACCAAGCATTAACTTCCTGACTGATGTCTTGAGATGTTGCTTCAATATGTCCAAATAATTTTCTATCCTCATGATGCAATCTATTTTGTGAAGTGCACCAGTCCCTCTTGCAGCAAAGCACCCCCACAACATGATGCTGCCACCCCCGTGCTTCAAGGTTGAGATGGTGTTCTTCGTCTTGCAAGCATCCCCCTTTTTCCTCCAAACATAACGATGGTCATTATGGCCAAACAGTTCTATTTTTGTTTCATCAGACCAGAGGATATTTCTCCAAAAAGTACGATCTTTGTCCCCATGTGCAGTTGCAAACCATAGTCTGGCTTTTTGATGGCGGTTTTGGAGCGGTGTCTTCTTCCTTGCTCAGCAGCCTTTCAGGTTATGTTGACATAGGACTCGTTTTTACTGTGGATATAGATACTTTTGTAACGGTTTCCTCCAGCATCTTCACAAGGTCCTTTGCTGTTGTTCTGGGATTGATTTGCACTTTTCGCAACAAAGTACGTTGATCTCTCGGAGACAGTCTCCTTCCTGAGCAGTATGACGGCTGCGTGGTCCCATGGTGTTTATACTTGCGTACTATTGTTTGTACAGATGAACGTGGTACCTTCAGGCATTTGGAAATTGCTCCCAAGGATGAACCAGACTTGTGGAGGTCTAC
This sequence comes from Oncorhynchus masou masou, assembly GCF_036934945.1. Classification (NCBI taxonomy): domain Eukaryota; kingdom Metazoa; phylum Chordata; class Actinopteri; order Salmoniformes; family Salmonidae; genus Oncorhynchus; species Oncorhynchus masou. Next base: position 12,617,160 of record NC_088241.1, on the reverse strand, counting down.
AATTTGTTGTCTGAAGTCTTGGCTGATTTCTTTTGATTTTCCCATGATGTCAAGCAGAGTCACAGAGTTTGAAGGTAGGACTTGAAATACATCCACAGGTACACCTCCAATTGACTCAAATGATGTCAATTAGCCTATCAGAAGCTTCCTTAGCCGTGCCATTATTTTCTGGAATTTTCCAAGCTGTTTACATGCACAGTCAACTTAGTGTATGTAAACATCTGACCCACTGGAATTGTGATACAGTGAATAATTAGTGAAATAATCTGTCTGTAAACAATTGTTGGAAAAATTACTTGTGTCATGCACAAAATAGATGTCCTAACCAACTTGCCAAAACTATAGTTTGTTAACAAGAAATTTGTGGGGTGGTTGAAAAACGAGTTTTAATGACTCCAACCTAAAACGGAACCCAAACCGGCTGCGCGCGTGTGCTATCGTGCATACATTTATTTTGCTCCAAACGTGATCACGACACGCAGGTTAAAATATCAAAACAAACTCTGAACCAATGACATTAATTTGGGGATGGGTCGAAAAGCATTAAACATGTATGGCAATTTAGCTAGTTAGCTTGCACTTGCTAGCTAATTTGTCCTATTTAGCTAGCTTGCTGTTGCCAGCTAATTTGTCCTGGGATATAAACATTGAGTTATTTTACCTGAAATGCACAAGGTCCTCTACTCCGACAATTAATCCACACATAAAAAGGCCAACCGAATCGTTTCTAGTCATCTCTCCTCCTTCCAGGCCTTTTCATCTTTGAACTTATATGGTGATCGGCATCTAAACGTTCATAGTATTACCACGCCGGCCGGCAAAACAGTTTGTCTTATACGTGGGAATAACCAGTGAGGAGATGGCACGTGGGTACCTGCTACTATAAACCATTGAGGAGATGGGAGAGGCAGGACTTTCAGCGCGATCTGCGGCAGAAATAGAAAGGAGTTCTATTTTAGCCCTTGGCATCGCAGACGCTCGTTGGCGCGCTCGAGCAGTGTGGGTGCAATAATTGAATAACATGGATTTCTAAATTTATTTTGCAACGCTCGCGCACGTGACGTGTCCGGTCTGGTCAGCATGTAAGTGTATGTAAACTTCCAACTGTAGCTTCAGTGCGCTTGTGGGTCTTAATTGTGATGCTGAGGGCCCATAGTGTCCTCTTTCTGACCCAGAGCTGCTTTCTCTGTCTGTCTGTCTGACTCTCACATGTCTGTCTGTCTGGCTGGCTGCTGACAGGTACTGCTATATCAGGTACTGCTACATCAGGTACTGCTACATCAGGTACTGCTCCATCAGGTACTGCTACTTCAGGTACTGCTCCATCAGGTACTGCTACATCAGGTACTGCTACATCAGGTACTGCTACATCAGGTACTGCTCCATCAGGTACTGCTACTTCAGGTACTGCTCCATCAGGTACTGCTACATCAGGTACTGCTCCATCAGGTACTGCTCCATCAGGTACTGCTCCATCAGGTACTGCTACTTCAGGTACTGCTCCATCAGGTACTGCTCCATCAGGTACTGCTCCATCAGGTACTGCTCCATCAGGTACTGCTCCATCAGGTACTGCTACTTCAGGTACTGCTCCATCAGGTACTGCTACATCAGGTACTGCTCCATCAGGTACTGCTCCATCAGGTACTGCTCCATCAGGTACTGCTACATCAGGTACTGCTATATCAGGTACTGCTCCATCAGGTACTGCTACATCAGGTACTGCTACATCAGGTACTGCTCCATCAGGTACTGCTCCAGGTACTGCTACATCAGGTACTGCTACATCAGGTACTGCTACATCAGGTACTGCTACATCAGGTACTGCTACATCAGGTACTGCTCCATCAGGTACTGCTCATCTTCTCACTGCACAGACGTGAAAACACAGCTAAAAGCAACGTCGTGGATGCAACGCTTGTTTTCACCAGTCATTCTCTGTGACACCAGGAAAGAAGATGAGGAAAGGAGATGAGGAGAGGAGCTGACTGTAGACTATTACCTCTGAGCCAACGGAACGGTGCAATATGAAACTGACGTTTGTGCGGCTGATTGCAAGAAGTACAAACTCAGTGGAAGTCATCCTAAAGGTGGTCGAAAATAACTTCAAAGTGAACTTCATGGTCATCGTGAGGATTGATGGTACAGAGAGAGCCATTGCAAAGGCAAGGTACAATGTTGCATCAGCCATTCCCCTGAATAATGCACACTCATGAATAAACATACAGTATAGCTCTGAAGTACACTTCTATAACTGTCCATGTACAGCCTGTGAGGCCTGTTTTTTTCCTCCCTCTCCCTCTCTCTCTTTCTATTTTGCGCTCATCCTCTGTTTCTCTCTCTCTCTCTCTCTCTCACTCTCCTGCCTTCCCCCTTCAAACAACACACATGCCTAGCATGTACAGTATGTCTCTATTTCTTTGCTTGCTCCCTCTCCTCCAAATTCAAATCAAAATGTATTGGTCGAGTACACATATTTTGCAGATGTTATTGCAGTGCAGTAACACCTAACAATACAAAACAACACACACAAATCCCAAAAATGTAAATAAAGGAATTAAGAAGTATAGAAATATTAGAACGAGCAATGTCAGAGTCCGGAATATAAATATATATGTATATGATGGTGTGTATAGACATTATGGACAGTATATGAATAGAAAAGGTGTGTACAGCAGTAGTTATATAGGATGAGCCTTGACTAGAATACAGTATATACATTTGAAGTGGGTAAAATAGTATGGAAACATTATTCAAGTGACCAGTGTTCAATGACTCTACTCTTGCTACCCCCTCGTCACCACCCCACCTTCCTCCATCTTGTCTTCCTCTCTTTTCCCCTCACTATCTCTCTCTATATCTCCCTCTCTCCTTCTCTCTGTCTCTTGCTCTCTCTCTCCAGTCTGAAGATAGTACAGACAGCTGTGAGTCTGAGGTGTGTCAGTCTCGCTGGTCTTGATTCAGTTCTATAACAGACAGGTAGTGGGCTGTGTGAAAGCAGCCATCTAGACAGCACAAAGACTGTCTACTGGGAATTAACCCCTCGGAAGAATACACCCTGCCCGTCTGCCTCTCTGTGTCTGTCTGTCTGGCTGCACTACCTCTTATAAATAATACAACACTTCCCCCAGGTCCTCGTAGACTCTTCTATCCTCCACACCACATTCTCCCCTCCTCCTCTTCCTCCTCCTCCTCCTCTTCTTCTTCTCACCTTTCAGAAATCTTCACTGGAATACCAGACATTCATGTTTGTGTTTGTGTGTGTGTGTGTGTGTGTGTGTGTGCGCGTGTGGATTAGTCTGCTATCACTGGGGCTCTGTCAGTCTGTCAGGCAGTGGGAAGGGCAGGGACAAAGAGGATCATTTCAATAAGAATACTGCAGCTGAGAGGACAGAGCTCTCCCAGTGGGGTGACTTCCACTCTCAGCTCTTACACACACACACACACACACACACACACACACACACATGAACGCATGCACAAACGCACGCACGGACATACACACATTCATGCGCACACATCCACTGTAGGAGGATATGGGATGAAATGGTGTGAAATAGAGGGAGGAGGAGAGGAGATAGATACAAAGTCCAGTTTGGTGTGTAAAACTACTGTGTTTGGTTTATGTACCCTATGGCCCTATGTGTGTGTATGTGTGTATGTGTTTGAGTAGGTGTGTGGTTGTCATCCTCTCCAGTCAGTCTTCACCGAACGATCCCCATCCCTAAACCCATGCACCTGTCCCTGCACCTGTCTGTCTGTAACTGCAGGTTTAATCCTGTGAGTGGGGCCCTGGAGTGGCGCTTAAATTAGGCCCTGGCCCCTTCACCATCATTATCCCCTCCGTCTGGCCCCCAGATCTCTCATTACATGCAAATACAGCCTCTTTATGTGCCTGGTGAATAGGGAACCCCCTCTCTGCTGAACAGGACCCCCTCCTTCCCCAGTCAGAGCTGAAGATAACCCACCAGCCATTACACAGGATCCCCTGCTACACTTTACAATACCATATCATGACCACTTCAGCTTTAGGATCCTTTGAGGGCTGTTAGTGATCAGAAGGCAGTTGGTTTTTGTTGGTGGTATGGTACTCGCAAAACACCAGTCTCAACATCAACAGCGAAGAGGCGACTCCGGGATGTTGGCACTCTAGGCAGAGTTGCAAAGAAAAAGCCATATCTCAGACTGGTCAATAAAAATAAAAGATTATGATGGGAAAAAGAACACAGACTGGACAGAGGAACTCTGATTAGAAGGCCAGCATCCCGGGGTGGCTGGTTAACTGTTGACGTTAAGACTGGTGTTTTGCGGGTACTATTTAACAAAGCTGCCAGTTGAGGATTTGAGTGGCATCTGTTTCTCAAACTAGACACTCTAATGTACTTGTCCTCATGCTCAGTTGTACACCGGGGTCTCCCACTCCTCTTTCTATTCTGGTTAGTTTGCTCTGTTCTGTGAAGGGAGTAGTACACAGCGTTATACGAGATCTTGAGTTTTTTTTTAAATTTCTCGCATGGAATAACCTTCATTATTCAGCACAAGAATAGACTGCCGAGTTTCAGAAGAAAGGTCTTTGTTTCTGGCCATTTTGAACCTGTAATCGAACCCACAAATGCAGATGCTCCAGATACTCAACTAGTTGAAAGAAAGACGGTTTTATTGCCTCTTTAATCAGAACAATGGGTTTCAGCTGTGTTAACATAATTGCAAAAGGGTTTTCTAATGATCAATTAGCCTTTTAAAATGACAAACTTGGATTAGCTAACACAATGTATCACAGGAGTGATGGTTGCTGATAATGTCCTCTGTACGACCATGTAGATATTCCATTTAAAAAAATCAGCCGTTTCCAGCTACAATGGTCATTTACAACATTAATAATGATCAATTTGATGTTATTTTAATGGACAAAAAATTAGCTTTTCTTTAAAAAACAAGAACATTTCTAAGTGAGCCCAAACTTTTGAATGGTAGTGTATATGTTTGTGTATATTTCTTTTTTATTTCACCTTTATTTAACCAGGCTGGCCAGTTGAGAACAAGTTCTCATTTACAACTGCGACCTGGCCAAGATAAAGCAAGTAGAGATACTGGTGTGCAAAAGAGCAGAAAAACAAATATGGGGATGAGGTAGGTAATTGGTTGCACTGTGTACAGCTGCAGCGATTGGTAAGCTGCTCTGACAGCTGATGCTTAAAGTTAGTGAGGCAGATATAAGTCTCCAACTTCAGTGATTTTTGCAATTCGTTCCAGTCAACGGCAGCAGAGAACTGGAAGGAAAGGCGGCCAAAAGAGGTGTTGGCTTTGGGGATGACCAGTGAAATACACCTGCTGGAGCGTGTGCTACGGGTGGGTGTTGCTATGGTGACCAGTGAGCTGAGATAAGGCGGAGCTATACCTAGCAAAGACTTATAGATTATCTGTAGCCAGTTGGTCAGGCAACGAATATGTAGTGAGGGCCAGCTAATGAGAGCAGTGGTGAGTAGTATATGGGGCTTTGGTGACAAAACAGATGGCACTGTGATAGACTGCATCCAATTTGCTGAGTAGAGTGTTGGAGGCTATTTTATAAATGACATCGCCGAAGTCAAGGATCGGTAGGATAGTCAGTTTTACAAGGGTATGTTTGGCAGCATGAGTGAAGGAGGCTTTGTTGCAAAATAGGAAGCCGATTCTAGATTTAATTTTGGATTGGAGATGCTTAATGTGAGTCTGGAAGGAGAGTTTACATTCTAGCCAGACACTTAGGTATTTATAGTTGTCCACATATTCTAAGTCAGAACCGTCCAGAGTAGTGATGCTTGTCGGGCAGGCGGTTGTGGGCAGCGATCGGTTGAAGAGCATGCATTTAATTTTATTAGCATTTAATGTATATGTGTGTGTGTATGTCCGTGCGTGTGTGTGTATGTGGGCGCGTGCGTGCGTGTGTGTGTATGTGTGTGTGTATGTGTGCGCGCGCGTGTGTGTGTGTATATGTGCGTGCGTGCGTGTGTGTACATACCTGGCTAGCTGTGGGGCAGTCTGCCCCGGTCATTGTTTGCTGCTGGACGGTCCTTTAGCATGGCTGGAGCTGGTCCTGGTACACACCTGTATACTGTCACCTGACTCCACCTGCAGCTTGACATTTGGTACTGTGAAGATAGTAGCCACTGGGGTAAAAGAGAGAGAGAGAGAGAGAGAGAGAGAGAGAGAGAGAGAGAGAGAGAGAGAGAGAGAGAGAGAGAGAGAGAGAGAGAGAGAGAGAGAGAGAGAGAGAGAGAGAGAGAGAGAGAGAGAGAGAGAGAGAGAGAGAGAGAGAGAGAGAGAGAGAGAGAGAGAGAGAGAGAGAAACGAGAGTAAGGGAGAAAGAGTGAGAGAATGTGATTTATCAGCCATTAATGCCAACCTCATAGTTTCCTCTTAGAGTCAAAGGATTACAGATTGAGTCAAAATACTCTGAAATGAAGAGAGTTTATCTCTTCAAGGCTTTTTCGAGAGTTGCAGGACACACTATCACTGAACTGAGTTATAAAAACACCACTCTCTCTCACATCCTTTATTTCCTTTCCGTGAGGAGATATCAGAGTCCGTAATACTGCGAGATCTCAGAGTCCCTAATATGAAGAGATATCAGAGTCCGTAGTACTCCGAGATATCAGAGTCCGTAATACTAAGAGATATCAGAGTCCGTAATACTAAGAGATATCAGAGTCTGTAATGCGCCGAGATATCAGAGTCCATAATACTGAGAGATATCAGAGTCCGTAATACTAAGAGATATCAGAGTCTGTAATGCGCCAAGATATCAGAGTCCGTAGTACTGCGAGATATCAGAGTCCGTAGTACTGCGAGATATCAGAGTCCGTAACACTGCGAGATATCAGTCCGTAATACTGAGAGATATCATAGTCCGTAATACTAAGAGATATCAGAGTCTGTAATGCGCCGAGATATCAGAGTCCGTAATACTAGGAGATATCAGAGTCCGTAATACTAAGAGATATCAGAGTCCGTAATACAGCGAGATATCAGAGTCCGTAATACTGCGAGATACCAGAGTCCGTAATACTGCGAGATATCAGAGTCTGTAATGCGCCAAGATATCAGAGTCTGTAGTACTGCGAGATATCAGAGTCCATAGTACTGCGAGATATCAGAGTCTGTAATGCGGCGAGATATCAGAGTCCGTAGTACTGCGAGATATCAGAGTCCGTAGTACTGCGAGATATCAGAGTGCGTAGTACTGCGAGATATCAGAGTCCGTAATACTGCGAGATATCAGAGTCTGTAATGCGCCGAGATATCAGAGTCCGTAATACTAAGAGATATCAGAGTCCATAATACTGCGAGATACCAGAGTCCGTAATACTGCAAGATATCAGAGTCTGTAGTACTGCGAGATATCAGAGTCCGTAGTACTGCGAGATATCAGAGTCTGTAATGCGGCGAGATATCAGAGTCCGTAGTACTGCGAGATATCAGAGTCCGTAGTACTGCGAGATATCAGAGTCCGTAATACTGCGAGATATCAGAGTCTGTAATGCGCCGAGATATCAGAGTCCGTAATACTGCGAGATATCAGTCCGTAATACTGAGAGATATCAGAGTCCGTAATACTGAGAGATATCAGAGTCCGTAATACTAAGATATATCAGAGTCCGTAATACAGCGAGATATCAGAGTCCGTAATACTGCGAGATACCAGAGTCCGTAATACTGCGAGATATCAGAGTCTGTAATGCGCCAAGATATCAAAGTCTGTAGTAGTGCGAGATATCAGAGTCCGTAGTACTGCGAGATATCAGAGTCTGTAATGCGGCGAGATATCAGAGTCCGTAGTACTGCGAGATATCAGAGTCCGTAGTACTGCGAGATATCAGAGTCCGTAGTACTGCGAGATATCAGAGTCCGTAATACTGCGAGATATCAGAGTCTGTAATGCGCCGAGATATCAGAGTCCGTAATACTAAGAGATATCAGAGTCCATAATACTGCGAGATACCAGAGTCCGTAATACTGCAAGATATCAGAGTCTGTAGTACTGCGAGATATCAGAGTCCGTAGTACTGCGAGATATCAGAGTCTGTAATGCGGCGAGATATCAGAGTCCGTAGTACTGCGAGATATCAGAGTCCGTAGTACTGCGAGATATCAGAGTCCGTAGTACTGCGAGATATCAGAGTCCGTAATACTGCGAGATATCAGAGTCTGTAATGCGCCGAGATATCAGAGTCCGTAATGCGCCGAGATATCAGAGTCAGTAATACTAAGAGATATCAGAGTCCGTAATACTAAGAGATATCAGAGTCCGTAATACTAAGAGATATCAGAGTCCGTAATACTAAGAGATATCAGAGTCCGTAATACTAAGAGATATCAGAGTCTGTAATACTGTGAGATATCAGAGTCCGTAATACTAAGAGATATCAGAGTCCGTAATACTGTGAGATATCAGAGTCTGTAATGCGGCGAGATATCAGAGTCCATAGTACTGCGAGATATCAGAGTCCGTAATACTGCGGGATATCAGAGTCTGTAATGCGCCGAGATATCAGAGTCCGTAATACTAAGAGATATCAGAGTCCATAATACTGCGAGATACCAGAGTCCGTAATACTGCGAGATATCAGAGTCTGTAATGCGCCAAGATATCAGAGTCTGTAGTACTGCGAGATATCAGAGTCCGTAGTACTGCGAGATATCAGAGTCTGTAATGCGCCAAGATATCAGAGTCTGTAGTACTGCGAGATATCAGAGTCCGTAGTACTGCGAGATATCAGAGTCCGTAGTACTGCGAGATATCAGAGTCTGTAATGCGCCGAGATATCAGAGTCCGTAATACTAAGAGATATCAGAGTACGTAGTACTGCGAGATATCAGAGTCCGTAGTATTGCGAGATATCAGAGTCTGTCATGCGCCGAGATATCAGAGTCCGTAATACTAAGAGATATCAGAGTCCGTAATACTAAGAGATATCAGAGTCCATAATACTAAGAGATATCAGAGTCCGTAATACTGTGAGATATCAGAGTCTGTAATGCGGCGAGATATCAGAGTCCGTAGTACTGCGAGATATCAGAGTCCGTAGTACTGCGAGATATCAGAGTCCGTAATACTAAGAGATATCAGAGTCCGTAATACTAAGAGATATCAGAGTCCGTAATACTAAGAGATATCAGAGTCCGTAATACTGTGAGATATCAGAGTCTGTAATGCGGCGAGATATCAGAGTCCGTAGTACTGCGAGATATCAGAGTCTGTAATGCGGCGAGATATCAGAGTCCGTAGTACTGCGAGATATCAGAGTCCGTAGTACAAAGAGATATCACAGTCTATAATGCTCAGAGATATCAGAGTCCGTAATACAGCAAGATATCAGAGTCCGTAATACAGCAAGATATCAGAGTCCGTAATACAGCGAGATATCCGAGTCCGTAATACAGCGAGATATCAGAGTCTGTAATGCTCCGAGATATCAGTCTATAATGCTCCGAAATATCAGTCTATAATGCTCCGAGATATCAGAGTCTGTAATACTGTGAAGGTCGAGTCAAGGACAATATTATTGTACACTACTTCTGTCTCAGATTCCCACAGTGTTTCTGTTAAATGTCACAATCACAATCCAATTCTCACACACACACACACACACACACACACACACACACACACACACACACACACACACACACACACACACACACACACACACACACACACACACACACACACACACACACACGACTGGGTAGTCTATTATGCCTTCTGTAATTCTTCCATTGTTCATAATAAATCTGTCAAGCTATTGTCTCTATAATTCCCAACACATTGACAACGGAGTGCATTTGTGGCAGAATAAACCATGTTCTCCTTCAGTCCCTAGCCAGATAACAATAATAAAGATTCAGCTTTAATGTTGAACACGCTGTGTGTGTATATATGTGTTGTGTGTGTGTGTATACATATGTGTTGTGTGTGTGTGTGTGTGTTTGTGTGTGCCATGTTTCTTTCTTCATTATCTGTGGTGTTGTAATGAATGTAAAGCTCATGTTAGTTAGTGTTAGAGTGCTGACAGTCAGGTTTAACTCCAAGTGGTATGTTGGGCTGGGGCATTTCCCATCTATTCTCCTGCTGCCTGTCTACCTGCTGCACAAAACAACATCACCATGTTTCACTAGCAGGCTAACACCCAGGATAACAATGATCCCTTTATTTAACTTCTCTTATTCCTTCCTTCTCTCCTCTGCTTCCCCTCCTCCACCACCATTTGTTATTCTCTCCCTCCCTCCTTTCATTCCTCCCTCCCTCCCTGCTGCTACAGTGTTGATCCACCAAGGACCTCATTTATACAGTATAACAGTATGAATTAATTTGACTATATTCTTTCTCAATCAAAAGCCTGCCTCTTCGTATGTGTGTGTGTGTGTGTGTGTGTGTGTGTGTGTGTGTGAGAGAGAGAGAGAGAGTGTGCAATCATGCCTGCACATGTGTGTGTGCATATGCATGTGTGTGTGTGTGTAACAGCACAAAGAGAGCCACCATCTCTCCCAGCCCGGTGACCGCCGCAGAGCTCCTGCTTCTCCTAACAGAACAACCTACTGTGGCCTGCTGATAACAGGATTAATAGAGATCAATCAATCCTCATCTGGGGAATTTAAAATGAGGATGATTCTCATATTAAAATGACCAGCCTGTGGGTGGGTTGTCTCCAATGCAGCTCCTATGAAGCTATCTGAACAGGCTTTGGGCTTTGACACTGGTGATGAGAGGGGTGAACGGATAGGATTGGCTCTGTATGTATCTGTGTTTCTAGTCTAATAATATGGGTGGTATGTAATCTCTGAATGACACAGTTGAATGTCCTGTTCTGATTCGATGGCAAATTAACTGTCATGTAGGATGCCAGGTTGGGTACTGTGATAGGAAAATTATAAATGTTTGTAAAAAAAAAAAAATATATATATATACACACATATATAAAAATGCCTAGTTGCCCATTATTTTGGCTACCATGTCTAGAAGAAGAGATCTCAGAGACTTTGAAAGGGGGGTCTCAAAGTGGTGTGTGTGTTCGTGCGTGTGTGTGTTCGTGCGTGTGTGTGTGTGTGTGTGTGTGTGTGTGTGTGTGTGTGTGTGTGTGTCTCAGTCACTAGATCTCAACCCAATTGAACACTGATGGGAGATTCTGGAGCAGCGCCTGAAACAGCATTTTCACCACCATCAACAAAACACCAAATAATGGAATTTCTCATGGAAGAATGATGTCGCATCCCTCCAATAGAGTTCCAGACACTTGTAGAATCTGTGTCAAGGTGCATTGAAGCTTGTGGTGGTTCAACGCCCTATTACAGTTTTTTTCGATTGCTAAACGACAGTGGACACAACTGGAGTCACATGTGCAAAACTCTAACTACAGTCTGCACAGCAGCAGTTCATGTGGACCAAACTCTAGTTCGTTTTTCATTGCTTGAACACAGTTTTCAAAACTCTACACACTTATCCCATGACTTGAACCACAACCTGCACAACACTGTGGATTTACAGCACTTTGTTCAAATGCTAACACACTGCTGTCAAAACTGTGAACCACACATTCAAAACGGAATAGATTTCAGCCTTGTGCCTTTCAAACACTGCTGATTGCAATTTCAGCTGAAAGGCTAAGCAGGTGTCTTGTTTTAGACTTGTTAGTGAACACACACACATATTACAGTATATATAGGTAGAGCTCAGAAAGACTCATTTTGGAAATGGAACAAGGAAGATGGGTGCGTGGAGGGAGAAGGGTGGCAGGGAGAGAGCGGATGCGTGGAGGAAGACAAAGAAGACAAAGAGCTGTTATTTCAGATGAAATAAGGGCTATACTTATAGACCATGTCGTGAACCATGGTCTCTCATTGAGAGAGGCATGGTTGAGGGTGCAACCCAATCTGCAAAGATCCACAGTGGCATCTGTAATGCGAATTTTCCATCATACAAACAGGTGAGAGTTACATCCTTACAGTAAATGAAAACATTACAGGAATCTATTTTATATTGCAATTATATAATATTTACACATATATATATTACAGTAAGTTTGACTGTAAAATATATTTTTACAACAGGACCCAAAGGTTGCCCCCAACAGGGGGAAGAGGAAAAGTATTTTCAGATGCGCAGGACAATGCTATTGTTGACATGGTTGTTGTCAACAATGCAATAAAACTGCGGGAGATTCAAGATAGAGTGCTGGCTGATAATGATATATTTGAAAATGTTAATTCTGTCAGCACAACAACTATTGCTCGAGTCCTAAAGAAACACCAAGTTACAATGAAAGAGTTATACACTGTACCGTTCGAGAGAAACAGTGAACGGGTAAAAGAGCAAAGATACCAATATGTCCAGGTAAGACGTCTGAGGTTACGTACACAGCTATACAAAATATTTACAGTAAAAAAAAACACTAGCATTTCTACAGTAAAACTGTGCACCTACTGTTTTTCAGAGAGTAATGGAGGTGGAAGCACTGGAAAGACCACATTCATGTGTATTTATCGATGAAGCTGGATTTAACCTTGCCAAAACACGGCGCAGAGGAAGGAATGTTATAGGTCAAAGGGCCACTGTGGAGGTTCCAGGCCAAAGGGGGGGGGGAATATCACCATGTGTGCCGCAATGGCCAATGATGGTTTGCTTCTCAACACACCACTCATTGGCCCATACAACACAGAAAGGCTTATAGCTTTCCTAGAACAGCTCTATGCTCAGCTAGTGCCAGCAGAACAGGGGGAGCCAGTAAGAAACCCCCAAGTTTTTGTCATAGTTTGCGATAACGTTGCTTTTCACCACTCTGCAGCTGTCACAGATTGGTTTGCAGCACATCACACATTTATGGTTTTGTACCTGCCTGCATATTCACCCTTCCTCAACCCAATAGAGGGGTTTTTCTCTGCCTGGAGGTGGAAAGTGTTTGGTCACCACCCACATGACCAAATGTCTCTTTTGGAAGCCATGCGTGCCGGATGTGAGGACACGAGTCCAGAGGACTGCCAGGGATGGATAAGGAACTGCAGAAGGTTCTTCCCTAAGTGCATGGCAAGAGAAAACATTAGATGTGATGTTGAAGAAAACCTGTGGCCTGATGTTGAAGAAAACCTGTGGCCTGATGCTAGAGAGAGGCAGGATTAGCTCCTCAATTATTTGTTGTAACGGCGTTCTTCGTTTGTCGAAAGAGAGTCGGACCGAAATGCAGCATGTTGGTTACTCATGTTTTTAATAGAACAAATGACAATACACAAAATAACAAAAACAACAAACGGAACGTGAAAAACCTATACAGCCTGTCTGGTGAACACTAACACAGAGACAGGAACAATCACCCACGAAATACAAAGTGAAACCCAGGCTACCTAATACGGTTCCCAATCAGAGACAACGAGAATCACCTGACTGATTGAGAACCGCCTCAGGCAGCCAAACCTATGCAACACACACCCCTAATCAGCCACAATCCCAATAACTAAAAAACCCCACTAAGAAATACAACAAACATAAACCCATGTCACACCCTGGCCTGACCAACTAATTAACTAAAACACAAAATACTAAGACCAAGGCGTGACATTTGTTCGAATTACAGTATGTACTTTTAGTTTCTACCTTTTTTTCTCATTACTGTAATTCCGTAAATTACAGACTATTGAAGCAAACTGCTAATTTTCATTTATCTTAAAGAATTGTTATGTTCTAAAAATTTTAATAAATCATGTGAAAGAATGTCACTCTTTTCTTTGAAGAAAATATTACTTTGTATGAAGTCACTGAAATTGTTCAAACTGTAAAGATGAAAAGTTTGTATTTTCTGTATTGGTGTTTGATGCTAGTGTTTTTACTCTCACTCTGAGTGACAGTGTGTGTTATCTCAGTGAGGTTTGTGCATAGTGTTTGGCTGCACTGAGTGTGTTTTGAGCCATGTGTTAAGAGTTGTGTTGCTTGGAATTAGTTTTTTGCAGGTGATGTGAACTGTTTAGCTCAGGTGACTGTTGGTAGTGCAGACTGTAGTTAGAGTTTTGCACATGTGACTCCAGTTGTGCCCACTGTCGTTTAGCAATCGAAAAAAACTGTAAGACACTATGTTGGTGTTTCCTTTATTTTGGTAGTTGCCTATATACATACCTGTTGTATGTGAGGACTGCCTCCTTGAGGTCTTGTTTCATATCTTGAAAAATTAAAGGAGAGCCGCACACTCTAGGAGCTCAGATGCAATAACTTACTGTAGTACATAATAGATACTGTAGGCCTACAAACATTTACAATAGCAAAATCACAAGAATGGCTTCAGATCAAAGTCTACGTTGAGCCCGAGGGGAGCAAGGGTCTTTAAATGAAAGATCCAGGCAGCCTCTCGTTTTAACAGTAAATTGTCGAGGTCCTAGGGAGGGTGACATGTTTGATGCAGATATAACGTTTCCCTGTTTGGGGGTGTTTGAAGGATCTACATTTGTAAGTGACATTACATTGAGCACAGCCGTTACACTAGTAGTTTCCATCCAGTAGGGGCGCAAATAGACATTGTACCATTTTATGGTGGTAAATCAGAGTTCACCAATTGATCTCTGAGATTTCTGCCCCACAAGAATACGACCAAGAGAGGGTCCGAAAACACATTACCGATACTGTCATCGGATCTTAGAATGTGCCGTAATTTGTTCAGAGCACTTTGAATAGCGGGTAGTTGCAAGAATGCTTCTTTTTGCGAGACTGTCCTTGAAAAATATCCTGTCTCGGTTTGTTTTGAATTTTCTCAATGACAGTATTAATCTGACCATTTTGTACCCCCTCTCCTCCAATTTTCTTTACGTCTCAGCCATATTTCTGTCTAAATCTGATTGTTTTTTTTTTGCCAATTTTGCAAGTTCCTACAGAATTGTAGGGCAAACTGTTTTTCAAGTGAAACAGGTGACAACTATCACCCCTCAACAAACTGTTACGATCAGTAGGTTTCCTGTAAAGATCAGTGTATAGAGCATTATCCTCACACAAGATCAGAAGATCAAGGAAACTGATTTGACATGTGTCAGATTACATAGTAAATCTCAGATGCTCAGAACAGGAGTTAAGAAAAGTATGGAACGCCTGGAGCTGTTTTGCATCACCCCTCCATAGAACAAAAAATATCATCAATATACCGTTTCCAAATAATGATGTTAGGCAAGAAAACATTTTTGAGAGGATTGAAAATGTAACCCACATACAAATGTTTCTCCATGTAACCCACATACAAATGTTTCTCCATGTAACCCACATACAAATGTTTCTCCATGTAACCCACATATAAATGTTTTTCCATGTAACCCACATACAAATGTTTCTCCATGTAACCCACATATAAATGTTTTTCCATGTAACCCACATACAAATGTTTCTCCATGTAACCCACATACAAATGTTTCTCCATGTAACCCACATAAAAATGTTTCTCCATGTAACCCACATACAAATGTTTCTCCATGTAACCCACATACAAATGTTTCTCCATGTAACCCACATACAAAGTTAGGAGCCATGGAGGATCCCATGGCAGTACCCTTTGTCTGAATAAAGAAATTATTTGGAAACATGAAGTACTTGTGCGAGTACTATTTCAGCCAATGTTATAATGCACTGGAAGGTAGTTAATTGGGGTCACGTTGCAGAAGAAAATGTTCCATAGCTTCAATACTGCCCTCGTGTGGAATATTAGTGTATAACGACTCAACATCAAAAGTAACTAACAAAGTATTATCAGGGAGAGGATCAACAGATTCAATAATAGATATCATACTGCTGGTGTCCTTTACAAAGGAGGGGAGCTGTTCTGTGATCATACTGCTGGTGTCCTTTACAAAGGAGGGGAGCTGTTCTGAGATCATACTGCTGGTGTCCTTTACAAAGGAGGGGAGCTGTTCTGAGATCATACTGCTGGTGTCCTTTACAAAGGAGGGGAGCTGTTCTGAGATCATACTGCTGGTGTCCTTTACTGAGCTGGTGTCCTTTACAAAGGAGGGGAGCTGTTCTGAGATCATACTGCTGGTGTCCTTTACAAAAGGGCTGTTCTGGATCATAGCTGTTCTGAGATCATACTGGTGTCCTTTGGAGCTGTTCTGAGATCATACTGCTGGTGTCCTTTACAAAGGAGGGGAGCTGTTCTGAGATCATACTGCTGGTGTCCTTTACAAAGGAGGGCTGTTCTGAGATCATACTGTTGGTGTCCTTTACAAAAGAGGGGAGCTGTTCTGAGATCATACTGCTGGTGTCCTTTACAAAGGAGGGGAGCTGTTCTGAGATCATACTGCTGGTGTCCTTTACAAAGGAGGGGAGCTGTTCTGAGATCATACTGCTGGTGTCCTTTACAAAGGAGGGGAGCTGTTCTGAGATCATACTGCTGGTGTCCTTTACAAAGGAGGGGAGCTGTTCTGAGATCATACTGCTGGTGTCCTTTACAAAGGAGGGGAGCTGTTCTGAGATCATACTGCTGGTGTCCTTTACAAAGGAGGGGAGCTGTTCTGAGATCATACTGCTGGTGTCCTTTACAAAGGAGGGGAGCTGTTCTGAGATCATACTGCTGTGTCCTTTACAAAGGAGGGGAGCTGTTCTGTCCTTTACAAAGGAGGGGAGCTGTTCTGAGATCATACTGCTGGTGTCCTTTACAAAGGAGGGGAGCTGTTCTGAGATCATACTGCTGGTGTCCTTTACAAAGGAGGGGAGCTGTTCTGAGATCATACTGCTGGTGTCCTTTACAAAGGGAGCTGTTCTGAGATCATACTGCTGCTGTCCTTTACAAAGGAGGGGAGCTGTTCTGAGATCATACTGCTGGTGTCCTTTACAAAGGAGGGGAGCTGTTCTGAGATCATACTGCTGCTGTCCTTTACAAAGGAGGGGAGCTGTTCTGAGATCATACTGCTGGTGTCCTTTACAAAGGAGGGGAGCTGTTCTGAGATCATACTGCTCGTGTCCTTTACAAAGGAGGGGAGCTGTTCTGCGAGTGATCTAATAAAAAAAGTAAACAAAAGTTGATAGAGGGGCCGTTACTGCATTAATGCCCGCTACTATAGGGCGCCCTGGAGGTTTTGTAACATTCTTGTATAATTTCGGCAAAGTATAGAAAGTAGCAATTTTAGGGTGTTGAATAGACAAAACTGTTCTTTGTTGGTTATCTGACCAGAACTTACATACCCATCTAGGACAGTAAAGATCATGTTCTGAAACAGTTGTCTATGACACTCATTTACATAAACAGCCCTATCCATGAGTACAACTGACCCACCCTTATCAGCAGGGGGGTAAGGACTGACGTATCGGATTCAAGCAGAGCTTGTTTTTCATCCTGAGGTAAATGATGGAAAGATATGTACTCCTGTTTGTTCATAAGGAGATGAACAACATATTTTTCAATGAGTCTGCAATACGTCCCAATAGAGTGATTGCGATTGGATGGAGGTACAAAATAACTCATACATCAAAAAGGAGTCAGAGTATGGGCAGGTGGAGCAGCCTACATGTTCAGTAGAAATATCACGATTAGGGGAGCTAAATTATTCCCTGAAACGGATGTTTCTAAAAAACTTAAACATTGAAAACACTCAGTCCCGTGGGTTCTGGGACCACTGTCACTGGAAGCAGATGAGGCGCTGGTTGTAGAGCGTTGGTCAGACGAGGTGGATAGAAGTAAGCGGCATCCCTCCTGCGTCTGCCATGGAGAGGAGGAGCAGGACCTCTTTTGTCAGGGTTTCTCCAGAAGGGTTCGAATTTCTTGATTTTAAGTTATTTTATTTCTGTAGACAACTTGTCCTGGAGAGCTTGGTTAGTTTTCATCAGTTCATTGAATATGCCATCATCATTAACAGCTCCTTGCAGAGCTGTGCGTTTCTCTTCGATTGTGTTATCCATTTTAATAAAATCATTGTTCAATTGATCAACAATTAATGTCATTAAATCAATAGAGCATTTGTTCAGGATGGCACACCAGCGCCCACAGAAATCATCTGTGCGCTGCCCCAATCATCGTTCTTTTTGCCACCTGAGTCCCTGTGGAATAACGCCTTGACGCACATAATCACTAAGAGGGACTATGTGTAGATGCATTCTCGTCTGGCGCTTAGATTCGTCTGAGAGGTCAGAATTACCCCCGGCACGTCAAAAGGGACTCCGATACAATTATCTTATCACATTCTTTTTGGCTGTATTCAAAGTAATCTTGTTTGGGTCTTTGACCAGTGTCAGGAAAATAATGATAATTCGGCATCGGTAGGGTGCAGTTTACTGGGTAACAGATTCATCTAGAGGTGAAAGAAACATCTGAAAGAAACAGAAAACTCATCTGTTTTTACTCAAGTGAGTAAGGAGGAAAAGACATCCAAATGCAGATCTTGAGGTGGACAACTGAGGTCCATCTGGGCTTTTAACAGAGGATCTCTCTGCATGAACAACAACAACCACTAGTTGCACTGCTTTACGGAGGACTAGAGGGGAAGAGATGGTGAGAGATATGGAGAAATACATAGAAAGAGGGGGGGAGACCATTGCATTGGAGTGATGTAGTGATACAGATACTCCTCTAGACAGAGAGAGAACAGAGCGAGAGAGAAGTAAAGCTCAATAAAGAGAGAGAGATCCAGTATGTTAGTAAAGGTATACATACTGTCTGAGATCTCCCAGAGCCGTGGAGGAAGCTGGCTGAAGTACTCATGCTGGAGAGCTGCCTGAGCAGACAGACGGTTCCTTGGGAAGCACTGGAGGAACCTAGAGGCTAACTCCTCAGCATGGTCCACATAGCCCAACCTACAGGGAAGACAGACAGACAGTTAGCATGGTTCACAACCTACATAACAGTAACAGGGCAGAAGGTAGCCTCGTGGTTAGAGTGCTGGGCCAGTAACTGAAAGATTGCTAGTTCAAATCACCTAGCTGACAAGGTGAAACATCTGTTGATGTGCCCTTGAGGAAAGCACTGAAACTTAATTGCCCCGGGTTGCCATTGACAATGGCTGGCCCTGGTGTCTCAGGGGGAATTTCCAATTCACACATACAGTATGTATAATAAACACTTGTAAATATAAGCACCCATTACAATCGTCTTCTTATTAGAAAGACAACAGACTGTTAGCATGGTCTACACAACCTCCTCTCCCTGGCACGCCTGTGACACAGGCCGACCCGGTCACCATGAAAAATGAAAGACTTCATCAGAGAGGGTGAAGACAGAGGCTCTCAACTCCCTGTAGGCTTTCATTGAACTGCTCCTGTGTGCGTGCATGTCCGTGTGTGTTTGTACAGAGAGGCTCTGAACTCCTGAACCCGCCTACCATCCAGCACCGAAGGGGAAGCAGAAACAGAAAAAAGAACAAAGTACAACCAAGTCAGTCAGTAATTAGGCCTGCAGTCCATTAAATAAACATGATGTTATTCCTCCCTCTGCCGGAGCTACCGAGCTGTGTGTGTGTGTGTGTGGATGTACAGTATGGGTGTGTATGTGTATGTGAAAGAGAGAGAGTCCTCCACCTAATGCCAGGAACTCTGAAGCCCTCTCCCACTGTTCCTCCTCCTGTCTCTCCTCCTCTCAGAGGGCATAGAGCAGATCTACACCAGTGGACCCAATAGACCCCCTCTGCAGAGAGGAACACAGCTAACTGACTCCAGCAGGGCCTTCTTCTCCTTTCATTTCCACCTCAGATGTTGGATTTTGAACTCAATGTAAAAATGGGTAGGTTCCCATTTTAAATGAAATATAACTTTTGAGGCTTGAGGGTGGATGTGAAAATACTGCCCCCTATCCCAAACAGGTTAAGGGTGGGGTAATGCAGGGGGTATAATGAGATTGATCTAGAACATACTGTATTATCAGAAAGTGTAGTGTGCGTTTACAAGTCAGGTTTTAGCATGACAGAAAAAGGTACAAAATCCCATCAGGCATTGCTGATTTGACCTGATCAAAGGTGTCTGAGCAACAACAGAGCCAGAAACAAAGGAACAAACAGGTATCACTGACTGGGTGAACTTCACCTCCATATAAAAGCCTTAGAAAACAAAGGGCTTGTGTTGCTGATATAGGTGTGTATTCCTGCCTGCGAATGCTGTCAGCCAGCCTGAGTGAGAAGATTCCCTCGGCTAGCTGGCTAGGTCAGATGCTACGAGTAAACAAGCACACATCTGTGATTGATATCTCCTCCGACAATCAAACATCCCGGGTTGATGGGACGTTCATAGTGGAAAGAAGCATTCCCTCTTCAGAGACGCCTTTTCATGTCGTCATGTTTCTCCATGAGGAAACCACAGCCGGGACCTGGGAGGGCAGAAAGCATGTGTATGTGTGTGTGTGTGTGTGTGCGTGCACATGTGTGTGTGTGTGTGTGTCTGTGAGAGTGTATTTATGTGTATGTGTGTGTGTGTGTTGTGTGTGTGTGTGTGTGTGTGTGTGTGTGTGTGTGTGTGTGTGTTTGTGTGTGACTACAGGCAGTAACACCTGCTCCTATTGTTGGCCTTCCCCCACCACTATGCCATGGTTATATCTAAGGCAAGGCAGCACTGCAGGACCTTTCAACAGCACCCAACACGGCTAGCAACCAAACAGTATTTTGGAACAAGTCTTTGTGGCTGTGTCAAAACATATGTCCCTGCAAGACCCAACAGCAATCCAGGAGAGCTGCTTGCCTTTCAGCATGTGTGAGTCATTGTGGATGAGGGTACTATTGCACAAAGAGATATGTGAGAGCAGAACGGATCTACACACTGACAAGCTCTGTCTGGCATGCAACCCCACCGTCAGCCGAGCTACTTTCAAAGACTCTGCTGGCTAATAAAGTGCTGAACACAGGGTTATATGGGTTATACAAGCTGTACTGAACATACAGTCAATGTAAACAGAGGGGTAGTCTTACCATTACAAAAACACACAAGCACTTCCGAAACCGTTAAACTGAGGAATGCCAGCATGCCGTGTGCTCTGACCCTTACATGTTATTCGCATGCGATGCCTGTGAATGTCTGATCTGATCCAACAAACCATAGAAGGGGAAAACTGCCCCAGCTATCCCTGTCAGAGTAGTAGTGAGGTGGGTATGGGGCAGAGGGAGAGGGAGAAGGGGAGAGATAGGAGGAGGGAGAGAGAGAGGAAGAGAGAGAGAGAGCTCTCAGTGCAAGGAGAAGAAAGAGAGAGAGGAATTGGGAGGGGGAGAGAGAGAGGAATTGGAGGGGGGAGAGAGAGGAATTGGGAAGGGGGAAGAGAAATTGGGAGGGGGAGAGAGATAGGATTTGGGAGGGGGAGAGAGAAAGAGGAATTGGAAGAGGGAGGTAGAAAGAGGAATTGGAAGAGGGAGGGAGGGAGGGAGGGAGGGAGGGAGGGAGGGAGGGAGGGAGGGAGGGAGGGAGGGAGGGAGGGAGGAGGGAGGGAGGGAGGAGGGAGGGAGGGAGGGAGGGGAGGGAGGGAGAGGGGAATTGGGAGAGGAGAGAGAGAGGAATTGAGAGGGAGTGGAATTGGGAGAGGGAGAGAGATGCATGTGTTCATATCAACTTCATCAGGACCTGGCACGGTATAAAAGGAGGGGGAAGAAGCAGCGGTCATTAACATTCCTCCCAGTTTCTTTCTTCACATATTTATTTCCTCATAGACTGGATGGGGTCCAAGGGGAGGAGGGGAGAATGGGGCAGGGGCTAGAGTGGCTAGGCAGATGGGGTGGAGTGTAGTGGAGCAGGGCCGGGCCGGGGGGACATACAGATAGACACGGAGAGGGGCCAGGGACAGACAGACAGACTGTGTGAACTGGAGTGTTCAGCATGCCCATCCTGGGGGGTCATAGAGGGCATGGGAAACGGCAGTCATTCCTCTAAGTTCAGTCTGTCTGTCAGTCAGTCTGTTCCCCAGGTCAGTCTGTCTGCCAGTCAGTCTGTTAACCAGGTCAGTCTGTCTGTCAGTCAGTCTGTTACTGAGGCTCCACTGCTCTGGCTCCACTATCAACTGGCTGACTTTTGAACTCTCACTACTACAGTATTTCTCTCACTGCTACAGTATCTCTCTCACTACTACAGTATCTCTCTCACTACTACAGTATCTCTCTCACTGCTACAGTATCTCTCTCACTGCTACAGTATCTCTCTCACTACTACAGTATCTCTCTCACTACTACAGTATCTCTCTCACTGCTACAGTATCTCTCTCACTACTACAGAAAATCTACACATACTGTACTTGGACACACACACACACACACACACACACACGCACACACAAACTGATAAACATAAAATATAATGCCGCTCTCTTTCTCTCTCGTTTTGAGCCATCAATCAAATGATGTTTTATATTCATCTGAAAAAGGAAACTGTGACACTGCGAGAGAGAATGTGGAACATTGACTTTTAAACACTGGGCCATGGTCACTGTGGTAACTACAGAGGCCAAGAGTTCTCACTGAGCCAGACCAGAATACTGTGAGACATTTAGCATATCTGTGACCAAATTATCAAGTCACCCTGTCTCTGCCTATCCCCTCAGGCTCCTGATGAGTGCCAGGGGCAGAGGGTGGTCCACATCTGGAATGCCCCCTGTGCCCTTTCCTGCCATCTGTGTCAGGGCTGACTGCTCTGGTGGCACGACACCAGTGGCATGACCCCGATCTGGGTGCTCCCCTCCTAAACCAGATGAACCCTGGGAAGAGTGTGTGAGCTGTCTGTAGGTCTAGACGTCCTGAGGGTAGAGAGCTGAGTGGAAGCACACACACACGCACGCGCACACACACACACACACACACACACACACACACACACACACACACACACACACACACACACACACACACACACACACACACACACACACACACACACACACACACACACACACACACGACAACAGCCATCTCTAACTGGGCTACTAATGTCTGTTAGGGGACCAGAACAGTCCCAGGGTTCTTCAGTATGGTGGGCTCAGGGAGAGAAAAGAGAGGGATGTATGGATGGAGTGGTGGGGGGTTGGCGGTCTGGAGCGTACTGCCCTTGGGAACTTTCACAGACAGGAAGAGCACAAAAGTGGGTCTGTAGGAAAATGGCCCTCTGACCTGGCATACAAAATGGCCCTCTGACCATGCAACACATATGAATAGGCGCAAACACACACAAACCCCTCTTTCCCTCTCTCTCTCACACACACACACACACACACAAACCCCTCTCTCTCTCTCTCTCACACACACACACACACACACACACACACACACACACACACACACACACACACACACAACATTTTATGTGACAAGAACGGTACACTTACTTATTCCATGCTTGTCTGAGCTTCTTGGAACTGTAGATAGTAAAGCTGTCTGAATGGATAAAGACACAGAGAGGCAATAGAAACATGTTCATATTCATCATCAGGACACATTTGTGAAGTTTTACAACAAATGTTTCATCGTACAGTATGTGATTTAACAGGAGGTTAACATCACTTGGTACAGCATGATGCTTGCAACTCCAGGATAGTGGGTTCGATTCCCAAGGCCACTGTACTTAAAATGTACGCACGCATAACTGTAAGTCGCTTTGGATAAAAGCATCTGCTAAATGGCACTATTATTAAATATTAAAAGTATTTTTGTGTGTGTGTGTGTGTGCGTGTGTGTGCGTGCGTGCGTGCGTCTATGGTATGAATGGCTAGGTGTATGTGTGTGAGTGCACCTCTGACAGCTCGACTCCCTCGTCCAAAACCTGTGTGGAGACCTCTGTTTTCAGACTAACACTGTAACTGCCAACCTCCAGGACTAGACTGGGGGAATGAGGGCAGAGAGACAGCTAGACAGCCAACCACGGGTTAGGGAGAGTGGGAGAGGGAAGAGAGAGAGTAGCCACTCTTCCACTGCTAGACAGAGGGGGAGAGATACAGAATAGCTACAGTTTGAGTTAAGGAGTTATTGAGTGGGGAGGATAGAGAGATGGCAAGACTGTTCCAGAGTCAGGGATTAGACATATATGAGGGAGAGTTGTTTTGATATCCAGATTACTCCTGTCTTTCTCAAATGCCTGATATACTGTGGTTATACTAAATATCCTCCAGCCCGTCGTAAAGCACCAAGGCCCTGAGCCAAGGTCAGGCTAAGTGTCATGGCTGTCTACGTTTCAAACCTAAACTGTTGTGCTGCGAACACCAGAGTGAAAAACCAGGGCTGTAAATATGGCTGTGAATTATTGAAAGTAAAGCTGAGAATGTGAAGAATCGTAAACAACATGCTGATACAATCTCTGTGTTTAATTTCATGTCTGGAAACTGATTACAGGTCAGGAGGAAGACTAAAACATGGTCAGACTGAGGAGCTCTGTGAGGTAGGATATATTCAGAGGGATAGAGTGAGACAACACTGTCCTCTGGTGGTGGGAAGATATGACTACACCCAGTGTTAACTTTCTTCTGATAAAGCATTTTCCCAGCTCCATCTGTTACGTGCTAATGATCACTTTGTGGTTGAGTGATGGTGACAAAGAGAGGCTTGCAACAGCCGTTTGGATTAGATCATTGTGACATTGGGCATCCCTTTAGAGCACAAATAAGAAAATAAAAGGTTTTCTCTATCCCGGGATTCAGTCAAAAGATTGTTTACCTTATAGAGGAAACAGGTAGCTTGGAGATACACTTATTAAGAGAGGGGGTGGTCTTGCTTTGGACATCTGAGCAGGCAACTGCCTCAATTGCTGATAATAAAATGGTGTATTGTGTGTGTACCTATTGTCATGCAGAGATAGTATACTGATCTGGTACACTGAAGCCAGGTCTGTCTGGATGACAGGAGCAGCAGGACAGAACAGTGTGTGTTGCTCACACAGCTGCCCACGGCAGCAGGACAACATAGAACTATGGCCAACCACAGCCATGGCCACAGGACATGCGATTAGGTGTGTGTGTGTGTGGGTTTGTGTGTGTGTTTCACACCCCAGTTCCTCTGTAATTGGTCACAGGAGATACAGCTCGGCACGCCACTCACATCATGGTACCCCTGCTCTCCCTCTGTCCCTCTTCTTCTCCCTCCATCATCCTCTCTCTGTCACTCCTCTAATTCCCCCTCTATCTCTCTGTGTGTTCCAGTATGCCAACACTAATCTGCAAGCACCGTCCAGTCTGTCTCTAATGAGCTCCCAGAGGGCAGCAGCAGTAGCCCTAGTCTGGCACAGGGATGGCACCGCGATGGTACGGCTGGCTCACAGGCCTGAGTGGGCTGTGTGAACTACAGAGGCATGCCTCCAAGGTTTACAAAGTAGAACTGGAGTCAAAGTCTGGTTCTGACTGTTGGACCTATTGTGTGTGTGTGTGTGTGTGTGTGTGTGTGTGTGTGTGTGTGTGTGTGTGTGTGTGTGTGTGTGTGTGTGTGTGTGTGTGTGTGTGTGTGTGTGTGTGTGTGTGTGTGTGTGTGTGTGTGTGTGTGTGTGTGTGTGTGTGTGTGTGTGTGTGTGTGTGTGTGTGTGTGTGTGTGTGTGTGTGTGCGTTCCTCACCTGGTTTGAAGTGGGGCAGGGAGTGGACCCCTGGCCAGGTATCCTCACAGGGGGTGCCTAGGACCTGAAAGAAGGAATGCATCAGACAAACACACGCTGTGTCCCTATCAACACATTCATACTTCAACAACACAATTGGGCCACAGAGAAAGGAAAAGAGAAGACCGTCTCGTAGAGAAAACGTTTCATTTCTATGACCAAAGAGGAACCTCTGATTCACTAAGGTCCTAAACAATGACCACATTTACATGCGCACAGAATCCGGATAGTAGGTTATATCCCACTTAAGTTCTTATTCGTGATAAGATGGTTACATGTATCTTTGATATCCCGCTCATGAGTATCCCTGTATCCATGAATAAACAGAATATTCCTCATTGAAGGTGATATGGTTTAAATGGTATAGTAACTGAATTATGGACACTGACTGTAGGTTTAGAACCTCTCATATGTAGAGTAATATATATATTTTTTAAGTAATATATTTGTTTATTGAATATTTAAAACATACAATATACTTGCAGTGAAGCCGCTCAACAACTACATCACATTAGTCATCTAATCCAGAGAGACACACAGAAACAACCAGGGTCAACCAGGGTCAACACTCAAGGGTACGTCGAAAGATCTCCCACGAGCCCTCCAAGATCCCCCCCACAGTTTCCCAAGAGCTGCCCCTCAACCATCCAAGACCCCCCACAACCCCCCAAGAGAAAATGAATAAATAAAAAGAATAATTCCATCCCCAAGACCCCCCTCCAACAAAATGAACAAAAGAGAAAAAAGAGAACAACTAAGGAAAACAGAAAACAACAATGCAAAAAACATCAAGGACAACAAAAATCATAACAGCGAGGCCAAATTAATATGTTTGAGTGCATATATGGCACTATTTACATGTGTGTCAGTGTATTTGCACATATGTGCATTTGAGAGTGTGTGTATATTGCATGTGTACTAACACCTGCACGGCATCATCCTCAGGCTGATTAACTGTAACAACACTGCCACTCAGTGTCATTCAAATGTACTTTTTGTTATGTTTTATTTTGACTTTATTTTTTTAACTTTTATCTTTGACTGTCATTCCATCCCCCGCTCAGCAACGCCACTCCCACTTGTCTCCAATTCCACATCCCAACCCTCAGCTTCCCTCAGTCCATCCCACCTATCTCTGCTGGCCACCCTCTTCGGATTTCTTTGAAAAATATAATATTTTTTCCTGCAGAATTATGCATTTCTTTCAGAGAAATTATACAACATATGTCTCAGGAACAGGAGTGGAGAAAAATGATTTCTTACTGTCACTATTTCGACCACATAGAATACGCACTCAAGACGAACTGAAGTCTTATCAGAAATGTTTCGGCGTTTTCTCGGCTTTTCATTTCCTTAAAACAGGTCACACTGATGACATGTGGACATTTTGCACAGGACCAATCTTTCCACTGTTGTGGAGTTATTCCGTTTTCTCCCCAGTCCCTCAACGAAACAGACAACTTTACCGGTGTTAACTAGATTACTAATGCCTTCCTTCTATCAATGTAAGACATTATTCTGGTCAGCACCACTTCATTTAGTCTTCTGGGGCAACAAGTTATGGCAGAAGAGAAGCAGCACGTGTCCAACTACAGTTGAGACGGCCTACCAAATGTAAGAATTATGACAACATCATCCCACAACACCCATGATATGTGAAACTGAGCACAGAGCACAGAAACAACAGTAAATGGGATAAGACGTTTACATGCCACAGTACCCCATATGGGCTCCCGAGTGGCACAGCAGTGCCACTACAGACCCTGGTCCAATTCCAGGGTGTATCACAACCGGCTATGATTGGGAGTCCCATAGGGCGGCACATACAGTAATTGGCCCATCTTCATTCGGGCTAGGGTTTGGCCGGGGTAGGCAGTCATTGTAAATAAGAATTTGTTCTTAACTGACTTGCCTAGTTAAATAAAGGTTCAATAAAAAAAAAGAAATCCCAGGCATGTTATCCGAGTTTTTCATAACCGGTACACAAGCTTTTTCTGTGTTATTGTTAATAGGATATGATGTTTTTATGCGTCAACTCATCCCGAATAATAATGGGATATTGGTGTGGACAGTGACTTGTGAAAGTATTCACCCCCTTGGCATTTTTCCAATTCTGTTTCCTTACAACCTGGAATTAAAATAGTTGTATCATTTGATTTACACAACATACCTACCACTATGAAGTTGCAAAATATTTTTATTGTGAAACAAACAAGAAATAAGATAAGAACACAGAAAACTTGAGCGTGCATAACTATTCACCCCCCAAAGTCAACACTTTGTAGAGACACCTTTTGCAGCAATTACAGCTGCAAGTCTCTTGGGGTATGTCTCTATAAGCTTGGCACATCTAGCCACTGGGATATGTGCCCATTCTTCAAGGCAAAACTGCTCCAGCTCCTTCAAGTTGGATGGGTTCCGCTGGTGTACAGTAATCTTTAAGTCATACCACCGATTCTCAATTGGATTGAAGTCTGGGATTTGACTAGGCCATTCCAAGACATTTAAATGTTTCCCCTTAAACCATTCAGGTGTTGCTTCAGCAGTATGCTTAGGGTCATTATCCTGCTGGAAGGTGAACCTCCGTCCCAGGTTCAAATCACTGGAAGACTGAAACAGGTTTCCCTCAAGAATTTCCCTGTATTTAGTGCCATCCATCATTCCTTCACTTCTGACTAGCTTCCCAGTCCCTGCTGATGAAAAACATCCCCACAGCATGATGCTGCCACCACCATGCTTCACTGTGGGGATTGGGTTCTCGAGGTGATGAGAGGTGTTGGGTTTGCGCCAGACATAGCGTTTTCCTTGATGGCCAAAAAGCTACATTTTAGTCTCATCTGACAAGAGTAACTTCTTCCATATGTTTGGGGAGTCTCCCATATGCCTTTTGGCGAACACCAAACATGTTTGCTTATTTTTTCTTTAAGCAATGGCTTTTTTTCTGGCCACACTTCCGTAAAGCCCAACTCTGTGGAGTGTACAGCTTAAAGTGGTCCTATGGACATATACTCCAATCTCAGCAGTGGAGCTTTGTAGCTCCTTCAGGGTTATCTTTGGTCTCTTTGCTGCCTCTCTGATTAATGCCCTCCTTGCCTGGTCTGTGAGTTTTGGTGGTCGGCCCTCTCTTGGCAGGTTTATTGTTGTGCTATATTCTTTCCATTTTGAAATAATGGATTTAATGGTGCTCTGTGGGATGTTCAAAGTTTCTGATATTTTTTTGTAACCCAACCCTGGTCTGTACTTCTTCACAACTTTGTCCCTGTCCTGTTTGGATAGCTCCTTGGTCTTCATGGTCCCACTTGCTTGGTGGTGTTGCAGACTCTGGGGCCTTTCAGAACAGGTGTATATATACACTGAGATCTTGTGACAGATCGAGCAACACTTAGATCGTACACAGGTGGACTTTATTTGACTAATTATGTGACTTCTGAAGATAATGGGTTGCACCAGATCTTATTTAGGGGCTTCATAGCAAAGGTGGTGAATACATACAGTTGAAGTCGGAAGTTCACATACACTTTGATTGGAGTCGTTAAAACTCATTTTTTGACCACTCAACACATTACTTGTGAACAAACTATAGTTTTGGCAAGTTGGTTAGGACATCTACTTTGTGCATGACACAAGTCATTTTCCCAACAATTGTTTATAGACTGATTATTTCACTTAAAATTCACAGGTTCACAATTCCAGTGGGTCAGAAGTTTACATACACTAAGTTGACTGTGTCTTTAAACAGTTTGGAAAATTCCAGAAAATGATGTCATGGCTTTAGAAGCTTCTGATAGGCTAATTGACATAATTTGAGTCAATTAGAGGTGTACCTGTGGATGTATTTCAAGGTCTACCTTCAAACTCAGCGCCTCTTTGCTTGACGTCATCGGAAAATCAAAAGAAATCAGCCAAGATCTCAGAAAAAAAATTGTAAACCTCCACAAGTCTGGTTCATCATTGGGAGCAGTTTCCAAACACCTGAAGGTACCACGTTCATCAGTACAAACAATAGTACACAAGTATAAACACCATGGGACCACGCAGCCGTCATACTGCTCAGGAAGGAGACCCGTTCTATCTCCTAAAGATCAACATACTTTGGTGCGAAAAGTGCAAATCAATCCCAGAACAACAGCAAAGGATATTGTGACGATGCTGGAAGAAACAGGTACTAAAGTATCTATATCCACAGTAAAACAAGTCCTATATCGACATAACTTGGAAGGCCGCTCAGCAAGGAAGAAGCCACTGCTCCAAAACAGCCAAACTACGGTTTGCAACTGCACGTGGGGACAAAGATTGTACATATTGTTAAAATATCCGTAAAACGAACAAATGTATAAAATATTGATTACTTTGTAAATCTTTGTAAGACCCCAGCAGAGGGCAGCAGTGTACCATGACCTGCAGAGCAAAACATGGAGAGACAGGGGAGGGGGATTGGATTGTGGGAATGTGTGTATGCCAAACCCCTGACCGCAGCCACACACAAAGGGTGACCCCCCCCCCCCCCTCCATGTTCCCTCTTTCCCTCGGTCCAGCCGCCCCCTGAGGTGCAGAGTGAAATTAGCTGTCCCCTCAGCCCTGTAGGGAAACACTCCCTACCTTAATTACAGCCACACACACACACCATCGCTCACCGTGGCAACCCACACCACGAGACCGGCCACGGAAGCTTCATCATTGCCACGGAAACATGACACTTTGCCACAGCATCATCAACATGCTAATACATCACAACTGAACTATGCCAACCTTTAATTAATTTTGGTCTGATACACACACACAATTCCACTCCCTACCTAAGTCCTGCCCTTTCTTTCTTTCTTTCTCAATTTGATTGAATTCAATTCAAGGGGCTTTATTGGCATGGGAAACACATGTTAACATTGCCAAAGCAAGTGAAGTAGATAATACACAAAAGTGAAATAAACAATAAAAATGCACAGTAAACGTTACACTCACAGAAGTTTCCTTCTATCTCTCTCCTTCCTCTGCCGGCCAGGCCGGGTGTGTTGGTTGATTTCCCCTCTGATCTCTTGTCACTGTCAGGCAGCGCTGTAAGGTGTGGCTCGGTGTGTGTGTGTGTAGTGCTGTGTTTGTTCTGGTGACACATAGCCTTCAGGACAAAAATGAGCTCAGGGATCCGCAGCCTGCCACTCAGGACTGCCTGACTGACTGACTGGCTTCAGAGGAGAAACAGGGGTGTCTCTACCAAACACTAACAGTGGTCTGTATCCTAAATGGCACCCTATTCCCTTTCTAGAGGATTAATTTTGACAAGGGCTGAAAGGGGACACAGCCAGCCACTACTACCACTAATTTCTGTAGCCAGAGTCTCTGTCTTTATGGTTCTAGTGTGTAGAATGTAGATCTTACACACTGTCACAGTAAATGAAGTGAAGGGACTAAAAGGAAAGTAAGAGATCAAAGTAAAGAAAAGGTATATATTAACACTACCACTACTATACTGCCACCACCGCTAACGCAACTCCCCCACCACCACCACCACTACTACTACCACCGCTACCACCACCACCACCACTAACGCTACCCCACCACCACCACCACCACCACTACTACCACTAACGCTACCCCCACCACCAGCCCTACTACTACCCCCACCACCACCACCACTAACGCTACCCCACCACCACCACCACCACCACCACTACTACCACCACCACCACCACCACCACCGCTACCACCACCACTAACACTACCCCACCACCACCACTACCACCACCACCACTACTACCACCGTTACCACTACTACTACCACCACCACCACCACCACTACTACCCCCAGAACCACCACTACTACTACCACCGCTACCACCACCACTAACGCTACCCCACCACCACCACCACTACTACCACTAACGCTACCCCCACCACCAGCCCTACTACTACCCCCACCACCACCACCACTAACGCTACCCCACCACCACCACCACCACCACTACTACTACCACCGCTACCACCACCACTAGCGCTACCCCACCACCACCACTACCACTACTACTACCACCGTTACCACTACTACTACCACCACCACCACCACTACTACCCCCAGAACCACCACTACTACTACCACCGCTACCACCACCACTAACGCTACCCCACCACCACCACCACAACCACTACTACCACCACCACCACCACCGCTAACGCTACCCCCACCCCCACCACCACTACTACCACCACCAACGCTAACGCTACCACCACCACCACCACCGCTAACGCTACCCCCACCCCCACCACCACTACTACCACCACCAACGCTAACGCTACCCCCACCACCACCACCACTACTAACACCACCACCACCACCGCCGCTAACACTACCCCCACTACCACCACCACCACTAATACCTCCACCACCACCGCTAATGCTACCCCTACCACCACCACC
>NC_088241.1:12457734-12582734 GCF_036934945.1 Oncorhynchus masou masou | reverse complement strand
GAGGGGTAACCTTGACCAAATAACAGGGGCTACACACACCAGCTCCTAGCCTTGTCTCTCACTGAGCCCCATCTCTCAAACACACAGAGCAAGAGAGACAGCAAATGCAAGAGGTAAGGCTAGACAATGATGCTGCTGCCACATTAGAACAACTTGTTGGTAAATGAGACAGGAAATAGAATAGGGGAGATGAAGACATATTTGAAGTCCTAGATCATGTTGCTTCAGCATAGCAACAACTTCCGTGGCATATATACATGGCCTTGGTTGGTTGACTATAAATCCCTCCATTAAGTCAGGCAGGCAGCCCTATAGGTACCCCTATCAACATGGCCAGCATGGCCCCAGACCATTAGAGGTGATAGACAGGGCTAATCCAGGGGACTTTGCTTGTCTGTTTGTCGAGCAAACACACACACACACACACACACACACACACACACACACACACACACACACACACACACACACACACACACACACACTGTCGAGGGCAAGGGCAGATGAGGGCAAGAGCTGATCCAGCTACACACAAGAAACTTCTTCCCCTATGACGGCATAGAGCTGAGCAGAGGGAGAATACAGGTTTGGGCATAGAGCTGAGCAGAGGGAGGATACAGGTTTGGCTAAGGGAGCAGAGGGGAGGGGAAGAGGGGGGAGTACATTTGAACACAGATGGGGTGGGATGGCACACATGTCTCTTGCTCTAGGGGGCAAGGCATAGTGAGGCACCAGAGGGAATGGAGGGGGTGGGGTGGCAGCAGTGGACAGACAGGGACTGTGGGGGAGGGGTATGAAGGGGTGCAAAAGGAGACGATGGGACATGCTCAAATCCACAATCTGGTTGAGGTGTCAGATAGAAACAGCCTACATTATTGATGTGGAGAGTTATCATGCTCTTTGAAGTGAAGGAGAGGAGAGGAGAGAAGAGGAGGAGAGGTGGAGGGGAGATTAGGCTGCCATGTGAATGTCAGTGTCTTTGTGAGGCACATCAGAGAGGGAGAGGAGCACAGCACATCGGAAGGGCGGATGAGGCAGGGAAGGGAAGAGGTCTGACAGACACATCACAGCCCAGGCAGACAACAGCCTTCAAAGAGACCCGTTTAGAGGCACTCTGAACCCACTCACTGACTCTCAGCACCACAGTGCTCTGACGCACACAACTGGAGCGCACACCTGGGTTCAAATAGTATCGGTTTGCTTTCAAATACTTTGGCTGCACTTTTGAAATTGAGCTTGCCTGGCATAACGGAAGCCAAAGGAATAGTCCCAAACCAATCAACGATACGAGCTACAGTGCCTTGCGAAAGTATTCAGCCCCCTTGAACTTTGCGACCTTTTGCCACATTTCAGGCTTCAAACATAAAGATATAAAACTGTATTTTTTTGTGAAGAATCAACAACAAGTGGGACACAATCATGAAGTGGAACAACATTTATTGGATATTTCAAACTTTTTTAACAAATCAAAAACTGAAAAATTGGGCGTGCAAAATTATTCAGCCCCTTTACTTTCAGTGCAGCAAACTCTCTCCAGAAGTTCAGTGAGGATCTCTGAATGATCCAATGTTGACCTAAATGACTAATGATGATAAATACAATCCACCTGTGTGTAATCAAGTCTCCGTATAAATGCACCTGCACTGTGATAGTCTCAGAGGTCCGTTAAAAGTGCAGAGAGCATCATGAAGAACAAGGAACACACCAGGCAGGTCCGAGATACTGTTGTGAAGAAGTTTAAAGCTGGATTTGGATACAAAAAGATTTCCCAAGTTTCCCAAAACATCCCAAGGAGCACTGTGCAAGCGATAATATTGAAATGGAAGGAGTATCAGACCACTGCAAATCTACCAAGACCTGGCCGTCCCTCTAAACTTTCAGCTCATACAAGGAGAAGACTGATCAGAGATGCAGCCAAGAGGCCCATGATCACTCTGGATGAACTGCAGAGATCTATAGCTGAGGGGGGAGACTCTGTCCATAGGACAACAATCAGTCGTATATTGCACAAATCTGGCCTTTATGGAAGAGTGGAAAGAAGAAAGCCATTTCTTAAAGATATCCATAAAAAGTGTTGTTTAAAGTTTGCCACAAGCCACCTGGGAGACACACCAAACATGTGGAAGAAGGTGCTCTGGTCAGATGAAACCAAAATTGAACTTTTTGGCAACAATGCAAAACGTTATGTTTGGCGTAAAAGCAACACAGCTCATCACCCTGAACACACCATCCCCACTGTCAAACATGGTGGTGGCAGCATCATGGTTTGGGCCTGCTTTTCTTCAGCAGGGACAGGGAAGATGGTTAAAATTGATGGGAAGATGGATGGAGCCAAATACAGGACCATTCTGGAAGAAAACCTGATGGAGTCTGCAAAAGACCAGAGACTGGGACGGAGATTTGTCTTCCAACAAGACAATGATCCAAAACATAAAGCAAAATCTACAATGGTTCAAAAATAAACATATCCAGGTGTTAGAATGGCCAAGTCAAAGTCCAGACCTGAATCCAATCGAGAATCTGTGGAAAGAACTGAAAACTGCTGTTCACAAATGCTCTCCATCCAACCTCACTGAGCTTGAGCTGTTTTGCAAGGAGGACTGGGAAAAAATGTCAGTCTCTCGATGTGCAAAACTGATTGAGACATACCCCAAGCGACTTACAGCTGTAATCGCAGCAAAAGGTGGCGCTACAAAGTATTAACTTAAGGGGGCTGAATAATTTTGCACGCCCAATTTTTCAGTTTTTGATTTGTTAAAAAAGTTTGAAATATCCAATAAATGTCGTTCCACTTCATGATTGTGTCCCACTTGTTGTTGATTCTTCACAAAAAAATACAGTTTTATATCTTTATGTTTGAAGCCTGAAATGTGGCAAAAGGTCGCAAAGTTCAAGGGGGCCGAATACTTTCGCAAGGCACTGTACCTACAGTTGAAATCAGAATTTTACATAGACCTTACCCAAATACATTTAAACTCAGTTTTTCACAATTCCTGACATTTAAGCCTAGTAAACTGTCCCTGTCTTAGGTCAGTTAGGATTACCAATTTATTTTAAGAATGTGAAATGTCAGAATAACAGTAGAGAGAATTATTTATTTCAGCTTTTATTTCCTTCATCACATTCCCAGTGGGTCAGAAGTTTACATACACTCAATTAGTATTTGGTAGCATTGTCTTTAAATTGTTTAACTTGGGTCAAACATTTCGGGTTGCCTTCCACAAGCTTCCCACAATAAGTTGGGTGAATTTTGGCCCATTACTCCTGACAGAGCTGGTGTAACTGAGTCAGGTTTGTAGGCCTCCTTCCTCACATATGCTTTTTCAGTCATGCCCACAAATATTCTATAGGATTGAGGTCAGTGCTTGTGATGGCCACTCCAATACTTTGACTCTGTTGTCCTTAAGCCATTTTGCCACAACTTTGGAAGTATGTTTGAGGTCATTGTCCATTTGGAAGACCCATGTGCGACCAAGCTTTAACTTCCTGACTGATGTCTTGAGATGTTACTTCCACATAACTTTCCTACTTCAGGATGCCATCTATTTTGTGAAGTGGAGTTCTTCGGCTTGCACGCATCCCCCTTTTACCTCCAAACAGAACGATGGTCATTATGGCCAAACAGTTCTATTTTTGTTTGACCAGAGGATATTTCTCCAAAATGTACGATCTTTGTCCCCATGTGCAGTTGCAAACCGTAGTCAGGCTTTTTTATGGCGGTTTTGGAACAGTGGCTTCTTCCTTGCTGAGCGGCCATTCAGGTTATGTCAATATAGGACTCGTTTGAAAATGACTCCAACCTGAGTGTACTTCCGACTTCAACTGAAACTACCGTATTTGTAGCAGATTGAGGGAAGATCTTCTGAGTTTCTCAGTTTCAGGTTCAGTGCCGTATACACTGCAGGAGACATCTAGTTAACTGTAGCTGGATGGAAGGCGCTGAAACTTTCCCCTGCCAGGTCAACTGACATGTTCCAGACATGTCCATCAGTCAGGTCAAAGGTCAGGACAGATGACAGGACAGAACAGTCAGTATAGCTGAGACAGACTCTCTCTCTCGACAAGAGGAGTCCAGGAATTCCACTGAGATAAAAAAAGTGGAACACACGCAAGCACACACACTACCTCCACCATCTCCCAGACCACACAGCCACAACTAATGAGTGAGCATCTAACAGTGGTGTCATCTTCGTCACCATGTGTTGTTTACGATGGCCTTGTCTTCTCTATAGGGATATAGATTGAATAGAGTTCATGGATAGTTTGTCTGTCTGGTCACTGAGCTATGAGGGGATTACAACTGATCCGTCCCTCACTGACAGACAGCATGTAGGTCACTGGTGAAACAGGTCACAGTCTGCCCAAGTCCAGGAAGAAAGAGACAGAGGGAAGGGAGATCCCTAGTCAGTTGTAAAACTGAATGCATTCAACCGAAATGTGTCTTCCACATGCCTTAATCAATGTGTCTTCCACTGCCTTAAAAAACATTCACATCATCCACACATCACAATTAACATCCACCAGCCTTGCTCAAGGGCAAAAACACACATTTTTCCACCTTGCCGGCTCAGAGATTCAAACCAGCGACCTTTCGGTCCAATGCTCTGAACCGCTGGGCTACCTCTCACCCATAGAGAGAGAGAGCACAACCCCAGCTCATCAGATCATGGCCATGCTCAGTAGCCATAAAATGGAAGAAAATGGTCCGAAACAGAGTCAAAAATGGGGGTACTATATGAGCTTTATGTTTGGTCACGACCAGACAGGGGACAGGGGTTAGTCACCCCACAGCTCAGAACCAGAACCACATGGATCAGCCTCTTCTCCCACTCACACTGGGTGGAATATGGTTAGTAAGCTCTGACCCAAGAGACCAAGTTCACTCTCCACTGGGGCTTGACAGATGCTCAGTCACATTGGGTGGTCAGGCTGTTGCCGCCACTGCGGCTGTTTCTGGAATGACATCATTTATTTACACAGTGGCAGGCGGCAGCCACCTTTCTGTTTCAGATCAGATTGAGTCGTGTGCAGTGGCTTACGCCGCAAACCAAACTCATATTACTGTGTGTAAGCATGTGAGTGTATGTGTGAGTGTGTGAGTGTATGTGTGTGTGTGTCTCATACTAGACTCATATTACTTCATCTCCCTGGATGTAGAGATAATTACCTGGTTTAGGAATAATTCAACCTTTATTCTCTGGTTTAACCAGCCTCCTCTCCTCTGGCCGCCTGCACAAACACTAACACACATGTTCAGACCGACAAAGACACACAAAGACACACACACATTTAGTGTTGACGTGAGAGAATAATTAATTCCCTTGGTGACAGAGGCGACAGCATCGTCCATCACACTAATGCAAGGAGAAAGGCTCATTGTATTCTGTAAACGCACGCACGCACACGCACACACACACACACACACACACACACACACACACACACACAAACACAAACATACCTCTGCTCTGACAGCCTTTCCTACAAATAGACCTGTCCATATTCCTACTGTTCTTCCAGGGGATGTAATCTTGAACAGAGTGACACCCAGTTAACCAGCTACATTGGGCCTGGGCTCGTACCACGCATATCTAATTCAGACGGACAGAGGCGACGGAGATCCTGCTGTAACTAGCAGCCAGCCAGTCAGCCCATAAGGAGCTATGCTCACATCTCAGGACCAGGTAAAGAGCAACACTTGAGCATGAACACACAGATGCTCTCTGCTCAGGATAGCCAGGGCTTTGGAAGATTACAAGAGAACACCAACATTAAAATAAAGCAACAACTTTGAATAAATAACAGCCATTAGTTGATTTGATTCTGAAAAAAAAGGGAGTTGAAGAAAAAAAGAGAGCAGGAATGAAAGGGGGATTAAAATGGAAATGTGAGTGTCAGATAGGATTGAACATTTTAGGGAATATTCAGAAATTGAAACTTTCTGTGGGAATTAATGGGAATATATGGGAATTAATGGAAATATATGCAAATTAATATTAATATAATTTAAATGTAGATGTTTTTTTGCATTGGATGTATTTACCATATCATATGGCGACTGAAACAAACATTTTACCTTATCATAAGTAGACATAATTGCAAATGATTAAATCCTTCTAATTCAAATAAAAAACAATTTCGTTACAAATGTAACTGTAATTAAATGAGTTGAATCTTCACATGGGATGATTTCACTGAACAACAAAAGAAAGGGAATATTGAATGATCCATCGCATCTCCCAAAAACTAAAGGTTTGGTTGTCTTCCTCTCAGGCTTCTATGTCTTCTTCCATGTCCACCAATTTTTCAGCCCTTTTGTTGGTCAGTCTGTTGCGTGCTTTGGTGTGTGTGTTCCCAAACAAGGACCAGTTGCGCTCTGAGCAGGCTGATGTTGGTCGGAATTGGAGGATGGAGGCAACAGGGGAAAGAGTCTCAGATCCACAAAGTCCCTTTCACCAGGTGACTGATGAGATGCTTTGTTACGACTGCCTTACTGCATCTCCATCCCAAAGCCCTTGCTTGGAAGTGTACTTCACCAGGCGGCCAAGAACCTTGCCCTCATCCAGGTCAAGGTGGCGAGACACGGTAGTGATGTTTTTTGCATTGGATATAACCATAGACATTGTTGATCTCTGCACCAGACAGGATGCTCCTGCCAGCATACTTGGGGTCCAACATGTATGCTGTTGTATGTATGGGCTTCAGGCAGAAGTCTTCATGGTTTTTGATGTATTTCAGAACTGCAGTTTCCTCTGCTTGGAGCAACAGTGAAGTGGGCAGGGCAGTACGGATTTCTTCCCTTACATCTGCAAGCAGAGTCTGAACATCAGACAGGATGGCATAGTCTCCCTCAATCCGTGCAATGGCTACTGCTATAGGTTTCAGGAGATTCAGGCTGCTTACCACTCTCTCCCAAAATACATCATCCAGGAGGATCCTCTTGATGTGTCTGTCCATATCGGCAGATTGTGATAGACTCCTTTCCCTCCAGGAGACTGTCAAACATGATGACAACACCACCCCAGCGGGTGATGCTGGGCAGCTTCAATTATAGGTCGACCGATTCATCGGAATGGCCGATTAATTAGGGCCGATTTCAGGTTTTCATAACAATCGGAAATCTGTATTTTTGGACGCCGATTTTGCCAATTTTTATTTATTTGTTTACACCTTTATTTAGCAAGTCAGTTAAGAACACATTCTTATTTTCAATGACGGCCTAGGAACGGTGGGTTAACTGCCTTGTTTAGGGGCAGAAAGTCAGATTTTCACCTTGTCAGCTCGGGGATTCAATCTTGCAACCTTACGGTTAACTAGTCCAACGCTCTAACCACCTGCCTCACGAGGAGCCTGCCTGTTACGCGAATGCAGTAAGAAGCCAAGGTAAGTTGCTAGCTAGCATTAAACTTATCATATAAAAAACAATCAATCATAATCACTAGTTATAACTACACATGGTTGATGATATTACTAGTTTATCTAGCGTGTCCTGCGTTGCATATAATCGATGCGGTGCGTATTCGTGAAAAAGGACTGTCGTTGCTCTAACGTGTACCTAACCATAAACATCAATGCTTTTCTTAAAATCAATACACAGAAGTATATATTTTTAAACCTGCATATTTAGCTAAAGGAAATCCAGGTTAGCAGGCAATATTAACCAGGTGTAAATTTACTGGAAAGTTTCCGACCCTTTGCAACCCTAGTGTCAGCCTAACTCTGACAGGTGGAGCTGTCAGATTCCTCAAATGTATGCGAATCACATTCATAACGCCACAAAAGGCCAGTTAATGTTTGAATGTCCAAACACTAATTATTGCCATCTGGATTATGAGAAACACATGCTGAATCAATAATAAGAAATAATAATGACTCTACAGTCAAGGTAAGACTGTAAGCCTAGTATAAGCACATCTCTGGCCTCCTCATGTGTATGGCTTACAGGGGATGCTATTAACTACACAGGTGTGATTCTCTTAAAACAGGGGATTCTTAAGGTCTTGGTATTGTGGAGAGAATAAGGAGAGGATAATCAGAACACAATATAGACCTGTCAGACTTTATCCCACCACCCCCTCCTTTCCCATCCTCTCCCCTTCTCACCCTCCTCATATCCAGACCACCTAGGTACCCCAGGGGTGTTTGCTGAAGAAAACCTGTATCTCCACTGGATAACATTTAATTTTACCCCAGACAATCAGACAGCCCCCTCCCCATTTCTCCCCACCTCTCCTTTCCCCTTACCCCCCCCCCCCCAAACTGCCTTCCACCCCTCTCTTCCCCTTACCACTCCTCTCCCCAACCCCCTTCCACCCCTCCTATCCTTCTCTGCTCCACATGCTACCTGCGGACAAGCCGGCTGAGGCGTGGGAGCCTGATGAGCCGGCTGAGGCATGATGTGGGATGGGAGCCTGCCGAGCTAACCGAGGCAAGAAAACCTCTTGAACCAGCTAAGGCATGGAAGCCTGACAAGCCAGCTGAGACATCCACGGTTCCTTCGGTAGCGGCACCCAGATCCGACGTCACCAACCAAAACAAAAAACACCCTGATGCTTGCAATATTGGTGGAACAGAAATAACAGACATGAAACACAACACGGACAGCGTCTGGACAGGGGAAACATAACGACATTAATGCTGACACTGTAATCAAACTGAGGAACAGACAGATATAGAGGAGGCAATCAATAAAGCGATGGAGTCCAGGTGAGTCCAATGAAGCGCTGATGTGCATAACGATGGTGACAGGTGTGCGTAATGATGGGCAGCAGGCGTGACAGCTCCTCCCCTCCTATCCTTCTCTGCTCCACATGCTACTTGCTAAAGGGCACACGACTCCTCCCCCACCCTAACTCTAAACCTATCCCCTAAAGGTGTCTGCATGCTTCCCATCCAAAACGGTTCAAACAGTTTGTGCACATTATGACGACATTTTGTGACGTTTTTGTTCGTTTTGATATTTGGCAAGATTTTTTGGGCTGTTTCGTGCACCAACTATTATTCTTGAGGCGAGCCGAAGTTGGTAGCCGAAGTCTAAGCCCCTTCATCGGTGACTGGTCAACAGTAGGGATTCTTCATGAAGTGTTTGTTGTCATTCAACGAGAGACTAATCGTTTTCATGCAAATTTATTCCAATTGAGAAATTTTGAACCAAACATCTTAGCTAGATGGAACATTGGCGACTAAAATCTCCTTAGCAAAAACTTCAAAATGAATGAGGCCATGTAGCCTATAGTACATACCATTTTATGTGTATTTACAAGAGAAGCAAACTCTCTTATTAAACCTTTTATTCCTCAAAAGTATGCTAATCATGTTCATAACGCCACAACAGGCCAGTTAATGTTTGAATGTTCAAACACTAATTATTGCCATCTGGTTTTGAGAAACACAAGCTGAATCAATAAAAAAGTGAAAAACAAATTGTGTGAATGTGTGGGGATTGGCATTGAGATGATCAGAGGTGTTATTACCTCAGAGAAATAATAATGATTCTACAGAGAAGACTGTAAGCCTAGTATAAGCACATCTCTGGCCTCCTCATGTGTATGGCTTACAGGGGCTGTGAGCTATGCTATTAACTACACAGGTGTGATCCTGTTAAAACAGGGGATTCTTAAGGTCTTCGTATTGTGGAGAGAATAAGGAGAGGATAATCAGAACACAATATAGACCTGTCAGACTTTATCCCACCACCCCCTCCTCTCCTCTCCTCCATGCCTCTGCCTCCTTTCCTCTCCTCTCCAAATCTCCTCCTCTTCCCTCTCCTCCTCATATCTTTGCTGAAGAAAACCTTTATCGCCACTGGATAACATTTACATTTTACCCCAGACAG
This sequence comes from Oncorhynchus masou masou, assembly GCF_036934945.1. Lineage (NCBI taxonomy): Eukaryota > Metazoa > Chordata > Actinopteri > Salmoniformes > Salmonidae > Oncorhynchus > Oncorhynchus masou. The sequence continues at coordinate 12,572,899 of NC_088241.1, read as the reverse complement.
TCAGTCAGACAGTCCCCTCCCCCTTCATCCCACTAACCCCCCTTCCACCCTTTCCCCTTACCTCTCCTCCCCCCAAATCACCTTCCACCCCTCCCTTCTCCCCTCAAACACCCTTCCACCTCTTGCTCCTGTGAGGACAGACACTGGGAGATGAGAAGCAAGTACAGGGAGTGAATATTTCATAAATAACAGACATGAAACAAAACACAGACAGCGTCTGGACAGGGGAAACATAACAATATTAATGCTGACACTGTAATCAAACTGAGGAACAGACAGATATAGAGGAGGAAATCAATAAAGTGATTGAGTCCAATGAAGTGCTGATGTGCGTAACAACAGGTGTGCGTAATGATGGGCAGCCTGGCACCCTTGAGCGCCAGAGAGGGGGAGCGGGGGCAGGCGTGATAGTGATACCCCCATCTAGGGGCACCACCCGTCGTCCCACCTGGGCGAGCCTGACGGGCAGGCCGAGGCATGGGAGCCGGACAAGCCGGCTGAGGCGTGGGAGCCTGATGAGCCGGCTGAGGCATGATGTGGGATGGGAGCCTGCCGAGCTAACCGAGGCAAGAAAACCTCTTGAACCAGCTAAGGCATGGAAGCCTGACAAGCCAGCTGAGGCATCCACGGTTCCTTCAGCAGCGGCACCCAGACCCAACGCCACCAATCAAAACAAAAAACACCCTGATGCTTGCAATACTGGTGGAACAGAAATAACAGACATGAAACACAACACGGACAGCGTCTGGACAGGGGAAACATGTGCATAACGATGTGCATAACGATGGTGACAGGTGTGCGTAATGATGGGCAGCAGGCGTGACAGCTCCTCCCATCCTATCCTTCTCTGCTCCACATGCTACCTGCTAAAGGGCACACGACTCCTCCCCCACCCTAACTCTAAACCTATCCCCTAAAGGTGTCTGCATGCTTCCCATCCAAAACAGTTCAAACAGTTTGTGCACATTATGACATTTTGTGACGTTTTTGTTCGTTTTTATCTTCAGCAAGGTTTTTTTTCAGTTCGTGCACACAACGTTTTTTCTCCAGGCGAGCCGAAGTTGGTAGCCAGAGTCTACGCCCTTTCGTCGGTGATTAGCAACAGTAGGGAATCTTTAAATAAGTGTTTGTTGTCATTCAACGAGAGACTAATCATATAAATGTTTTCCACTTGAGAAATGCTGAACAAAACATCTTAGCTAGATGTAACATTGAACGACTAAAATCTACTTAGCAAAAACTTTGAAATTAATGGCAGATTTCTTGAATTATCTTAGATTCATATTTTTGTTGTTGTTGATCAAATGTTTTCATTATTTTTAATAAGGTATACATGGGACAGAAAAACAAGTGACAAGACCGAACAAGACAAACAGTTCCCATCCCACAGGACTTTCCCAATCCAAAGTTAGATTAGTGGTTCACAATAGCAGTCTTTTTACAGAGTCATACCTTGAAGAAGGAGCAAATATGTTTCCCCATGCATGAGTCCTACAGATATTTCCATGTTTATAATGTCCATGAATGACAGCAGCCACTGCTGTCTGCTTAAAGAATGAGGAGCCTGCCAACATGAAGCCAGAATTTTCTTGGCTGCTGTTAATCGAGCCAGCAGAAAACATCCCTGTTTGGCAGATAGGTCTGAAGTAGTGTCATCGTTTAAAATAAAATAAATTGTGAACACGATACATTTCTACCCATTATGTCAGAAAGACAACCCCAGAAGCTTAAAACCCCTGGGCATTCCCAAACCACATTAAAAAAATTGAGGGCTCAGTGAGCAATTTGGGGTGTGTCTGGTTTTCATCTTAGATTCATTCGGACTATTTTAAGGATGTGTATACTGGCTACGGTGTCTCAAGTTGGACTAACAGTACTATTGCCACTTTTTTCAAATTTTTCAAGTGAAGGTCAATTTGTAAGTCGCTCTGGATAAGAGCGTCTGCTAAATGACTTAAATGTAAATGTAAATGTTTTAAGAGAGTATGCGAACACACTCGTTCAGTTCGCTTAGCCGAGTTTGGCTTTCTTTAAGCAGACAGCAGTGGCTGCTGTCATTCATGGACATTATAAACATGGAAATATCTGTAGGACTCATGCATGGTGAAACATATTTGCTCCTTCTTCAAGGTATGTCTCTGTAAAAAGACTGCTATTGTGAACCACTAATCTAACTTTTCCAGTCGAGCCGAAGCATGCGGAAGGCTTAAGCCTAGAATAGCCTTTTTCGTTGTGGGGACCGGTGAAATGTCCCCACTTGTCCGAATTTTCCTTGTTTTACTATTTTTTTCAAACACACACACCGACACACACTTATCCCCAGCAGCCCTTGGCAAAAACAATCAAACCGCTTTGTCTCTTTGTCTTCACCCCTGACCCCTGACTCTGCCACTGCTTTCTGAAGACTGATCCCGGACAGCGCTGGACTGTGCTTTTCAACTTGTCCCGGTCCCACCTGCCTATTGGACAGATGCCCTGAGGAGACGCAGCTGAGCAGGGTCAAAAGTGGTGATGGACCGTCAAATGTCCCAATTAGAGGTCACTGGGTGTGGAATGTAACTGGAGAGCTCCAGAGGGGCAGACAGGGTAGCCTATAAACAACGGGTCCCATCCGCTGCCTCTGCTCTCTGCAGGTTCAGGGAGTCAGGAAGGGTTGGGGGCAGGTGACTACTTGTTTCAATAGTTAGAGGGCTGTTAGTTAGTGGTCAGGAGAGGGACTGTAAGGTTTTTCTACAGGTATGCAAACATTTACTACAGTGTGCACTAATGAACATGGTCACGTCCAGCCAGGGGTCAGAAGATAAAGGTCACCCCATAGATCAGAACCACAGGGATCAGCCTCTACTCACACTCACACTGGGTAGAATGTGTTAAGTATGCGTTCAGTAAGTTCAGACAGGAGAGACCGCATTCACTCTCCACACAGTTACGTTGGGTAGTCAAGCCCCCTCTCTCTCCCTAATCTGATTGAGTTGTGCGTGTGTGTGTGTGTGTGTGTGTGTGTGTGTGTGTGTGTGTGTGTGTGTGTGTGTGTGTGTGTGTGTGTGTGTGTGTGTGTGTGTGTGGGGGGGGGTGCGCATGTGGCTTACTTCTCAAACTCAACTCATATTACTTCATCTCCCTGGATGTAGAGACAATTACCTGGTTTAGGAATAATTCAACCCGTATTCTCTCGTTTAACCAGCCTCCTCTCCTCTGGCCGCCTGCACAAACACTAACACACACGTTCAGACAGACAAACACACACATGTTTAGACAGACAAAGGACATACTGTACACATACGTTCAGTCCAACACAGCCACACACACGTACAGTCAATTACAGCCACACACATTCAAACAGACAGCCACTCACATGTGGTTTTCGGTTTCAATTCTCTGTCTGTGCAGACAGTATGGGTGTGCTTGTGTCATCAACACTTGCTATTTACTCAAGAACATGAACTGTTACATTATCCATAGGATATGCTCTCCTTGCTGTGTGTGTGTGTGTGTGTGTGTGTGTGTGTGTGTGTGTGTGTGTGTGTGTGTGTGTGTGTGTGTGTGTGTGTGTGTGTGTGTGTGTGTGTGTGCGTGCATTGACGTGTCATTCCCTAGGTGACAGAGGTGACACCTTCGTCCATCACGCTAATGCAAGGCAAAGGCTCATTGTATTCAGTAAACACACACACACACACACATACCTCTGCTCTGACAGCCTTTCCTACAAATAGACCTGTCCATATTCCTACTGTTCTTCCTGGGGATGTAATCTTGAACAGAGTGACACTCAGTTAACCAGCTACATTGGGCCTGGGCTCGTACCACGCATATCTAATTCAGACGGACAGAGGGGACGGAGACCCTGCTGTAACTAGCAGCCAGCCAGTCAGCCAATCAGCCAGTCAGTCAGCCCCGCCCACTCACGTCTCAGGACCAGGAAAAGAGCAACACATGGCATAAACACCCACAGGCTGTCTGCTCAGGATAGCCAGGGCTTTGGAAGATTACAACAGAACACTGACATTCATATAAAGCAGCGGCTTTGAATAAATAACAGCCTTAAGTTGTTTTGCTCTCAGCTCACAAACACTTGCCCATGGAGCTCTGTGGGGACGGGGATACAGCATGCCAACGACGGGGATAAAGCAAGGTAACAAAGGGGGTAGCTTTAATTCGGTTACGGATCATTAGAATGGCACTGCTGGAGATGAGCTTCTCTTCTCTCAGGGAAGCAGCATAGATACCTTTGGTTTTTAGCTGCAAACAAACAAATAGGCTTCACAACACATAGCAAATCGCCCATACACCAACTGATAGCCCATACACCAACTGATAGCCCATACACCAACTGATAGCCCATACACCAACTGATAGCCCATACACCAACTGTACTGGGCTGGCTCAGATATGGAAAAACCAATGTGACAAGACAATCACGGTTCCAGTGAATATCGTAGATGGATGAGCCGGCTAGTGAAGTATAGGCCTTCAGCTTGGCTACATAGTGTGAAATGTTGGACAATTATACAGTAACGGAATTGCGCTAAGACTCCAATTCTATTAAAATGTATGCTAAACAAAAAACGTTCATTTCAAAGTTTAACAAACCATACAACTCAATGCACAAGGACTACTTTTAACAAACAACTGTGCAGATGCAAACATTGGTGACAGAATTTCGGTAAAATCATTGTTTTGTGTCCACGTTTTACAAAAAGTCTTAAATATCTGCTCCCAATGAAGATGCAACGATGTAGAAAGAATGGGGTGTCAGCTATGTCATGACACATAGACTGAAAAAATATATTTTGGTTATTGAACTATAGTAAGTGAAGTGGATTTACACCCTGTAACGGATTTTCATCATGGGTCCCAGATCTGTATTACACAGAAAATAATAATTATGGATAAGAAATGTAATTATTTTCATGGTGATGGATCCTAAATAGGTACACTACGGTATAAACATGTGTCATGATCGTCGTAAGAACACTCGAACCAAATGCGCAGCGTGAAATCGGTTCGACATATTTTATTTGAAGTGAACTGCACAAAAACAATAAAGAATAAACGAAACATGACGTTCTGGAGTGCTCACGGGCAACAACACAAAAACAAGATCCCACAAAACACAGTGGGAAAATGGCTGCCTAAATATGATCCCCAATCAGAGACAACGATAAACAGCTGCCTCTGATTGGGAACCACACCTGGCCAACAACCTAGATTACCCACCCTAGTCACACCCCGATCTAACCAAAATAGAGAATAAAAGGCTCTCTATGGTCAGGGCGTGACAACATGCAATATCCTCCTTTGCATATTTGGGTATTATTCTACACACATATTCTACACAAGACCAAATTTGGTTGGTCCGGACAGAACCAAATCTGAACCAATAATAGACGTCTAAGTTGCACAAGTTTGGACATCAAAGTACAGCACAGTAGAGCTCAGTTGAGTTCAGTACAGCACAGCACATAACAGCAAAGTTGAGTAGAGTCGAGTTCAGTACAGTACAGTACAGTCAAGTACAGTCAAGTTTAGTTCAGTACAGTACAATAGAGTACATTATAGTTTACTCAGCTCTAGTGCATTCTGCTGTATACATTAATGACCTATACTCTACTTTTCTTTACTGTACTGTGCTGTACTGTGCTGTCCAAACTTGTGAACCCAGCTGTTGTTTGTGACTACTATGATTTCCCATTGTAGCCAATTCAATTGCAGAAATTCAAAGTTCAAAATTCAAAAGATTTTTGGGAAATTCCTTTACCAATTTTGAGTTTCACTACTTATAAATTCATAAACAAAATTGATATCAGTAAAAAACCCGATAACTAACTTTCATTATCCTCCATCGTCATAAGGGAGAGACATTTGAAAATATCTTAAAGATATATGGGGTTTTGGAATTACAAGGCACAAGGCAATGTTTCTTAACCTTACAGTAGGCAGACAAATGTCTCCAAAACTAAATATAAGTGTTGATATTAGTTCAACATTAATGTGTTTTGATGTATTTCTTATACCTTTTAAGACTTTTTTCTGGTAGACGTTATCTAAGAACTATTTTCCATCTGTTTGACAAGAAATCAAATCCTTTGCTTATTCCAAATGGTTGAAAAATGCTATGCTTTAATTAGGAAAAATAAATAGACTCTTAGCTTTAATTTCACACCAAATTTGACATGCTCTTGTGAACTTCACATGCTGGTGCTCATGGGTCCTTTTACATGGAAATGACCAGGGTGTTAGTGTGGGTCTTACTTTTTTCAAAATGCCAACTGACTTTTGGCAGACTGAGTACCTATCAGACAGGGATGCTAGGTGACCTTTCTCTCCCCTTCACAAACACACTGGCCTATTAGAGGGGCGTGACTCAGCATAATCTCTCGACAGACAGACAGACAGACAGACAGACAGGACAGGACAGGACACGCACACATGTACCAACCACAGGAGGATGGTGTCACCTTAATTGGGGAGGACGGAGCGGAATAAGTGGAATGGTATAAAAAACATCAAACATATGGTTTCCATGTATTTGATGCCATAATATTTGCTCTGTTCAAGACATAATTTTAAACCGTCCTCCCCTCAGCAGCCTCCCGTGGTGCACATGCACGCACGCACACACACACACACACACACACACACACACACACACACACACACACACACACACACACACACACACACACACACACACACACACACACACACACACACACACACGCGTGTCTCTGGCCATGCGTCAACTCTTGACACTGAGGAGCTGAGCAGGACATGATTCCAAAGAAACAGAGAGTTGAAGAAAAAAAGAGAGCAGGAATGAAAGAGGGATTCAAATGGAAATGTGAGTGTCAGCCTAACTCTGACAGGTGGAGCTGTTTGTACGCTAACTGACCGTCTAGCTGCCAGGCCAAGCAGACTGGTGGACATTTTTACAGATGTATTTCTCTATCTGTCTTTTCTTCCTTGAGCTGACAGCAGAGTACACAGACACACAACAGGACGAGACGTGATTGGGGTGGGGGAAAATATAAACGGCTCAATTTGACGGGTCAGTACTTCTTAGCCAATGCAATATAGTGAGAGTTGTCTCAGTGTGGTGCCATTTTGGTTCAATACGTTGGGTGAGTGAGTCCATGTCCATCCTTGTCCATGAGGCTGTCGTGTCTCTACTATGGTTAAATGATATCTCATGCTATTTTCAAATCGATTAGCTAACGTTTAATTGATTACGTGATTGAATTAAACCATGCAACAATTAAACCATTAATAACCTGGAGCACCACAGAAGCATTAGTTTATATGGAGCGTCTATCTCCCGAATCCATTCCAATCTGAAGATCTTTTATATCAATAGCAGTCAATCAGTCATTAATTATTATTTACCTAATATCAGTCTCATCTGAACGTCATAACATTCTTGGTTAATCATCCATACACAAATTGGCTCAATGATTTATTTACTAACTAATTAAACAATTACAGAATATACAATACATAATAACATTATACAGTACATAACATCCCTAGTGGACCAAACAAAAACAGTTTGGTTATAACACGATAGATTCAGAGAGGAAAAGGGGGATGTGGAGGAAGACAAAGGAACATGGGTCTCTATCGGACATGGAAAGCTATTCTCGCATAAATATGAATGCATATGCACTTTAACAATCGCTCGTTCGGATAAAGGAATGTAATCAGTATTTACGATTGAGCTGGTGATGTGAGGCTCTGGTTTGCCCAGTCGAGGTCGCCATTGTCCTTTGTAGATTCTGCCGGGTTGTCATGGAGTGAGATGTCTTCTGCGTCAGACAATGTTCTTACTAGATTTGCTACCATTCCAGCTGAAGTGTGTTAGGCTGTAATCTAGGACTCACTTCTTGAGTGGTCAATAGTTCAGAGTTCATACCATTTCCAACCAAAGTCTATTCATTTGGGCGTGGCTACTGACTTAGTTAAACTTTACATGGAGGCGAATTCTCTCATTTTAAAGGTTAATATCACATTACATCATTTCGCAAATAGTTTAATCTTTACTCATTCATTTTATACAAGAATTAGATGCGAGCCTCATAACTGAGGAATCTGAATAAACAGAGTTAGGGTAATGTGGCTGTATTGTCTTTCATGAGGTCACGAACATGAAACAAAATGGACCCGGTCGTAGCTGGCTTCTCCACCGACCGTTTACACATTCTCTAAAATAGGAATATTGTTCAATTCTCAAATTCAGGGACATAGAATTTGGCGTAAAACTCCCCCCCCCCCTCTCCTCCTAACAGGAGAGGGGGGATTGCTCACATCTCTGCTAGCCAATTCACTGAAACGGCTAGCATCATGACAAGGCCATATAACCTGTACATACTATTGTGTGTGTATTTACAAACGCTCTAATCAATTCCGCAAATGTATGCTAATCATATTCATAACGCCACAAAAGGCCAGTTAATGTTTGAACATCCAAACACTAATTATTGCCATCTGGATTATGAGAAACACATGCTGAATCAATAATAAGAAATAATAATGATTCTACAGTCAAGGTAAGACTGTAAGCCTAGTATAAGCACATCTCTGGCCTCCTCATGTGTATTGGTTACAGGGGCTGCTATTAACTACACAGGTGTGATCCTGTTAAAACAGGGGATTCATAAGGTCTTGGTATTGTGGAGAGAATAAGGAGAGGATAATCAGAACACAATATAGACCTGTCAGACTTTATCCCACCACCCTCTCCTCTCCTCTCGCCCCTACCCTTCTCCCCCTTCCTCCTCTGCCTCCTCTCCTCCTCCCCTCTTCATATCCGGACCACCTAGGTACCCCAGGGGTGTTCGCAGAAGAAAACCTTTATCTCCACTAGATAACATTTACATTTTACCTCAGATAGTCAGACAGCCCCCCCAATCCCCGTCCACCCCTCCCTTCCCTTCCCCTCCCCCCAAACATATACCCCTCCCTTCCCCTTCCCTATCCTCTGCCCAAACCCCCTTCCATTGCTTGCTCTGCCCCTACTATCCTTCTCTGCTCCACCTGCAGCATGCTAAAGGGCACACAGACCCCCTCCAAGGACCTGCTGCCAGGTGCGCCTCCATCGATACCCAAGCTGGCGACAGGCCATCCCACTACTGGGTCTCTCCCCTCTTTTCACTATTTCCCCTCTACCCCTCTCTCTTTGTGTCTGTGTGTTCAAGGGGTGTACTGGATGGATGCAGGGGGCAGAGAGGGCTGGGGTTTTGGGGGGAATCTTACAGATGTGAGGAGAGCAGACAGCCCCAATTTTCTCTTTGGCAAAACAGGCAATCAATAAAATGCTTTTATACAGTATCTCTCTCTCCCCTGCAATCTGTCCTCCTAGGATGCTTTGTGTAAGATTCCCTGCCTGAGGCATACTCCCTACACACACAGATTCACGCAGACATACAAACACACAGACACACGCGCACCCACACACTTATCCTCGACAGCCCTCGGCAAAACAAACCGAACCTCTTTGTCTTCACACCTGACTCCTGACTCTACCAACCTCCGTCTCGCTCTCTCCCTCTTTCTCTCTCTTTCTTTATCCCTCTCTTTCTCTCTCCCATCATCTCAGTAATTGTCTGCATTAACTCATTTCAGAGGATGAATGAATATGAATTCATCACATTAACACTCCACATCAATTCTGCCGACGGGGGGAATTATGGAGGACAGACAAGCTGATTAAGGGATTCATGAGACCTCACACAGCCATAAAATATTGATGCAGTCAGGCTCTGAGTCCCGTTCAGAAATATATCTATCAATCTATCTACCATTCTTATTAATCCCTAATCACTGAAATAAGCAGCTAGCAGAATAATTGAATAGCTATCTGACCCTGAGTTAAAGAGGCCCACAGACCTCATGCTGATTAGATCAAAACCCAAAGGTTACTGCTCAAGTACACAAGTACTCAAGTACACAGTAAACACAGTCAACTGGTCAGTCAACAATGATTCAGATTGCATCATTCAGATAGGTACTGCATGTGTTAAGCAGTATTGGTGTCTCTGAGGGGTCTTTGGCCTGGTTTGATAACTACCTCTCTCAAAGCCAGAACATCTGCTGTCTCAGCCACTGCCTAACAGCAAGTGAGTACCCCAAGGGTTGATCCTAGGCCCCCATAGTCTTCTCAATTTACATCAACAACATAGCTCAGGCAGTAGGAAGCACTCTCATCCATTTATATGCAGATGATACAGTCTTATACTCAGATGGTCCCTCTCTGGATTTTGTGTTAAACGCTCTACAACAAAGCTTTCTTAGTGTCCAACAAGCTTTCTCTGCCCTTAACCTTGTTCTGAACACCTGCAAAACAAAGGTCATGTGGTTTGGTAAGAAGAACGCCCCCTCCCCACTGGTGTGATTACTACCTCTGAGGGTTTAGAGCTCATAACAAGTACTTGGGAGTATTGCTTGACGCTACACTGTCCTTCTCTCAGCACATATCCAAGCTGCAGGCTAAGGTTAAATCTAGACTTGGTTTCCTCTATCGTAATCACTCTTCTTTTCCCCCAGCTGCCAAACTAACCCTGATTCGTATGACCATCCTACCCATGCTAGATTATGGAGACATAATTTATAGATCGGCAGGTAAGAGTGCTCTCGAGCGGCTAGATGTTCTTTACCATTCGGCCATTAGATTTGCCACCAAAGCTCCTTATTGGACACATCACTGCACTCTATATTCCTATGTAAACTAGTCACCTCTGTATACCTGTCACAAGACCCACTGGTTGACGCTTATTTATAAAACCCTCTTAGGCCTCACTCCCCCTATCTGAGATATCTACTGCAGCCCTCATCCTCCACATACAACACCCGTTCTGCCAGTCACATTCTGTTAAAGGTCCACAAAGCACACACATCCCTGGGTCACTCCTCTTTTCAGTTCGCTGCAGCTAGCTACTGGAACGAGCTGCAACAAACACTCAAACTGAACAGTTTTATCTCAATCTCTTCATTCAAAGACTCAATCATGGACACTCTTACTGACAGTTGTGGCTGCTTTGTGTGATGTATTGTTGTCCCTACCTTCTTGCCCTTTATGCTGTTGTCTGTGCCCAATAATGTTTGTACCATGTTTTGTGCTGCTACCATGTTGTGCTGCTGCCATGTTGTGTTGCTACCGTGTTGTTGTCTCTGGTCTCTCTTTATGTAGTGTTGTGGTGTCTCTCGTCTTGATGTGTGTTTTAGCCTATATTTTTTATTTTAATCACAGCCCCCGCAGGAGGTCTTTTGCCTTTTGGTAGGCCGTTGTCATGTCTTTACTATCATTAACTGAAGAATGGTAGTTTTTTATCAAAGATTCTCTGTAATTATTTATTACGCGATTAGACTGATTAATCATGTAACCGTGATTACCAGGAAGTCGGGGCACCAAGGAAAATTATTCAGATTACAAAGTTATCATTTCCTAAAATAACTTTTCAGATATTTTATCTGATCAATTAGTCTGCGAATTAATGAATTATTTACTTTAGTCTCGTAAATTGTTGGTTATCTGCACGAACCCAGTCTTCACTATGAGTCATCCATACATCAATTGTCTTAAATAATTTATTTATTTATTACTAACTAAGTAATTCACAGAAATGCATAAACAAACAAACAAGGTAAATGTGGTTACATGAAATGAGAATGTGCCCTAGTTGTCACGAATATTACCGAAGGTGACTCCCCTTCTTGTTCGGGTGGCGCTCGGCGGTCGTCGTCGCCGGTCTACTAGCTATCACCGATCCGTTGTGCTGTGATCCTTTGGTTTTGTCTGATTGGTATCACCTGTTTCTTGTTTGGTTGTTAGGGTAGGGTTATATATAGTTTGTTCAGCCCGCTTCTGTTTCGTGCGGGCTTGTTCGTCTGTTCTATGTTTGAGTGTATTTTGTTTGTATTTTGGGTTTTGCGCTGTCCGTTAATATTTCCGATCATTTGTTTTCCTACTTTTGTTCATGTTATTTTTCCGGGACATTAAAGCGTATTTTTTCCCACATCTTTTGCTCTCTGCGCCTGACTCCACACCTCCTCACTCATTTGCCGTAACGCTAGTGGGCTAAACCGGCATGGCGGCTTGTTAGACAAAAGGGGAAGTGGGGTTTTGACTAAGAAGTCACTACAGAGTGATAATTATAACAATTGAAATGCTAATCCCTTGCACATGAACGCTCACTCATTCGGGAATAATTGCAATCAATATATATATTTACGCTCAGTGTGTCGTCTTGATCAATGATGAAAAGTTAGTTTCTTTTGTAGAATTGTCCGTCTCTCTCCCTCTCTCTTTCGGTTGTGGTTAGAGTGGATAGTTCAGAGTGAAATTCGTTATAGAGTAGATGTTTCGGCGGTTGTCGTTCTTCGCGTTCAATGATACCGAATTCCTAGCTGCAGACTAGTAATTAACATCAAAGACTTGTTCTTATTCTGTCGGTATCAATAGTCTAAGAGTTTAACCACGTGGTATGGTTAAAAGATTCAGCAATGGTCTACAACCTTTGTCTCCCCTAATGGAGAAAAACATGGTCAGCAACGTTTAGCCATCTCGTAATTGAGGTAAGCTCGATCTGCTGATCGAAAACCCAAGTGGGGGTTTTATTCGGAAGGCAGAAAAGGGCTGTCCCAGGACTTTCTCCGGAACATGAAATTTGTTCGTACCTCAAGTTCTGTGAGGTGGAAGGAATTGCTTTGTTCTCTATGAAAATTTACTCTCTATACTGTGTGTCCATGAGGAGATCCTCAGGAATTTACGACATCTCTCTGACCACAGCAACCTAGTTAAAGGAGGAAAGAGGGAGGCAGGGAGAGGGGGATGGGGCTTGCTATACCCAAAGAGGCCAACGTCATGACACCTTCATTGTAAATACAAATTTGTTCTTAACTGACTTGCCTAGTTAAATAAAGGTTAAAAAATAATTCAAATTAATTAACTAAAAAGTGCTCAAAGTGGGACAATTTCCCATTGGTTCACAACTGAGAGGAGATGTTGTATATCAGTGACAGCATAGACATATTGTGCACGTACGTACACATGCACACAACACACAGCTGACTCACCAGGAATATCCTCTCCAGCTGATCCTGGATGTCCTTCATCCCAGGGAAAGCTGCCACTCCTTGGATCATCTCGATGAAGATGCATCCTACACCCCTGGGGAGACACAGACAGCATCCCCATTAGAGACAGAAAGACAGCATCCCCATTAGAGACAGACAGACAGCATTAGAGACATGACATTGGGGCGGCAGGGTAGCCTAGTGGTTAGATCGTTGGACTAGTAACCGGAAGGTTGCAAGTTCAAACCCCCGAGCTGACAAGGTACATATCTGTCATTCTGCCCCTGAACAGGCAGTTAACCCACTGTTCCTAGGCCGTCATTGAATATAAGAATTTGTTCTTAACTGACTTGCCTAGTTAAATAAATAAAAAATTTGAGACACACAGACAGCATCCCCATTAGAGACACACAGACAGCATCAACTGAGCTGGAGAGATCCAGAACTATCAGCAGTAAACATTTGAACCCCTCTATGAAGAATACTAGCCTCCACAACTACAATTCATCATGATTGAATCTATAGTGTACCCTGGCTTTGTCGAAGTGCACAGTATATTTTGAAATGGTTTACTCTTGGGGAATATTTAAATTTCCATCTAAATCTATGGTTGATGTCTTGATTTGCTAGAGAATTTAGCTCCAGTAAAGTATTTGTTCAGAAAACTAACTCTTCTCTCTCCACTGGCCATCCCATTATCCAACGATCTGTGGTGGTGATGGTTGGATAATGGGATGCCTAGTGGAGAGAGAAGGAGAGAGGGATGGAGAAGGAGGGAGGTGGCCAGTTCTGGAGAGTGGGGTGTGTGTGTGTTTAAACAGGTGTCAGAGCCCATTTGTCAGAGAGCTATTGTTTCCTGACAGATTCACTTTCTGGCCCAGTGCACACTGCTCCCTCTCTCCCACTCTCTTTCCCTCCATCTCTACATGACCGGCTGAGCGGTCCTGAGGTTGAGCGGTCCTGAGCAGCCACACAGCTAATGCAGAAAAATAAAGTGGGATAAATAGAAAGAAAGAAAGAAAGAAAGACAGAAAGACAGAAAGAAAGAAAGAAAGAAAGAAAGAAAGGAGAGAAAACCACCAGCACCAATTTCATTGACTCTCATTTTTGAAAACGTAATCTATACGTAAAGACCAGGAAGAGCGCTATACATTTTGAGAAGTCCAATGGATTGAAGTAGGTGCTGGATTGAACAATACATGTTCATCACCAAACTGTTCAGATTTTTCCTAGATCTTTATACAGAGACTGGTGTTTAATCAGATACAGGGAGAGGGATCAAACCTGCTACTAACAGTGTGAAAACAACAGGGTTTCAACCACATCCTCCACTCTTCTTGTCACACCTCTCTCTGTCTGTCTGGGCTGTCTGTCTGGGTCCACAGTGGTCTGTCAGCTTGACTGACAGGTGCCTGGTGAAATGGCAGGCTCACTGAGGCGATAACAGCCATATAAATAGACTAGAGGAAGAATCCCTGTTCTGTTCCACCCTATTCTTCCCTTTCCTCCTGTCTTCCAGATTCAGATCTGTTCCTTTAACGTGTCAGTGGTTTGACGGATATGGGACAGACTGTTACCCAAACCAGTGACCCAGCACTGAGCACACTGCGGTCGATGTGAGCGCTGCCTGTTCATGGAACACTGCTTTCTAAGTGACGGTATAGGTCTTTCTATGTTGAGTGGCTCCAGTCTCGGTGGAGTGGACAAGTGCCCTGAGGATTTGCCCACCTGCTCTACTGCCCACCTAACCCGCTGCCTCTCCCTCCACACTATGCTTTAATTACCCGCGCTGGGATGCAGCTGGGGTCCTTGGAAAGGGGCGTCCTCGAGGACTGCCTGTCCAGATCGATGTGGCCACGGATCATTTGACAGCCTGGACGGCAGCTCTGGAAGACCCCTGTCCATACTACTACGTACTAAAGCTATCTGTCTGTCGCCATAGGAAGGCCTCTGTCTGCCCATGTCCTCAGTAAATGTTCCTTTCTGTCCATACTGAGCCTCAGTCTCAGCCAGGCCAGGTCTCCCAGCTTCTCCTCAACACAAGATAGAGACATGGCCAGGTCTCTCCCTCACCTCCTTATGGAACACATCCACACAGTTGTCTGTGGCTCACTGTGGGGTTCACACCTAATCTGATCTAGAGGAGGAAGTATTCTCCCTGTTGTGGAGAGAGATGTGGCAAGAGGTAGGGGGTCAGGGGTTAAAGGTCAGTGGTACTACCCACCACATGTCCAGGCAGGTGGAGTAGTCTGTGGATCCCAGGAGGACATCAGGGGGGCGGTACCACAGGGTCACCACCTCATTGGAGTAGGTGTGGCTGGGGACTGACTTAGCCCGTGCCAGACCTGCAGGAGAGAACACACGCATACTGTAAGGAACAAATAGTGGGAACAGAAACATAATGTATATGTTACCTTTATCATTGAATGCCCTCCACGGAGGCTCCATAAGATGAGAGAAAAGCTGACTGGTGCAAAGCAGAGCAGGTCTTGCCTGAGGTGCTCTTTGACATGGAGCCTGGGTACCAACAGGACCAGAGCTATCAGAATACTAATCAGACATATTTAAAGCTACAATAGACCATCTCCATGCACAACATCTAACATCAAGGACACCGCCCCCTAAGCTGACGGTACAGTAGTGTGTGTGTGTGTGCTGGCACTGCAGAGCCAGCTAGTTTTAATGAGTCTGGTGGCATTTAGCTAGCTGTCCTCCCAGGGGGTGAGACTGGTTCATTAAAGCATTTAGCTTAAACAGCCAAGACTTCCTGCCCTTGGTGCCAGCCCCGTGTGTGTGTGTGTGTGTGTGTGTGTGTGTGTGTGTGTGTGTGTGTGTGTGTGCGTGCGTGCGTGCGTGTGTGTGTGTGTGTGTGTGTGCGCGCGCGCAGGGTGATGCAGGGCAGGGGGTAGTTAACATGTCCCTATGCCAGAATAGACCCAGAGGGAGGTTGAGCCAGGCTTTCTCACAGTCTAACACTGTAATTTACAGACTAATCTGACCTGTAAACAATAGGCTGTGTCACAGAGAGGAGAGACCAATATCCCAGACACACTGAGAGCCTATCATTTACACTGAGGGTGCTGTGAGGTGTGTGTGTGTGTGTGTGTAGGGGGGGCTGGGAGGTTAACGCAGGGCAGGAGCAGGGAGGAGAGATCTAATCATCATAAAAAGACCAGAATAATAGACTGATGGGGTAGTTACAGTATATGGGTTGTCTGGCTGTAGGTTCATCTGAATGATAGAGAGATGGAGAGAGAAAGGCAGGGAGGGAAGGTTGAGGGAGGAGAGGGAGGGATGGAGGGAGGAGAGGGAGGGGTGGAGGGATGGATGGTAGAGGGAGGAGAGAGATGGAGGGAGAAAGACAGGAAGGGAAGGTAGAGGGAGGAGAGGGATGGAGGGAAGGAAGGAAGGTAGAAGGAACGGGGTAGAGAGATGTAGGGAGAAAGACCTGGAGTGATAGGAAATAGTGGGAGTGTGTACTGTACTTGCACTCCAGGACCTAGATGATTGAATTCCCTCTCCTCTCCTCCTCCAGTGTAG
Source organism: Oncorhynchus masou masou (assembly GCF_036934945.1). Classification (NCBI taxonomy): domain Eukaryota; kingdom Metazoa; phylum Chordata; class Actinopteri; order Salmoniformes; family Salmonidae; genus Oncorhynchus; species Oncorhynchus masou. The sequence continues at coordinate 12,556,291 of NC_088241.1, read as the reverse complement.
TCACCACAGTAACAGCACGAAACAGGTGGATGGATTGCTCTTTCTATAGAATGGTGACTTCCCGGTGGCCCTGACATTCTACATCAGAGAACACCTGAGAGACCTACTGCAGCGAGAGGCTCCATTTCAAAAGGCCTGACCCCCAGGCTTCACACACATGCACCAACGCACACAACGACCTGCATACCTTCAAACACTGACACTCCTGGCATTGAGATGACAGTTTCACACTATACAACCGGTGTGGCTCCTGGCTGGCCTTCCATTCCAGGTCGTCCCGGAATGAAGGTCACACACCCACGCACATATATGTAGGAAAGTACACACACACACACACACAGGTAGCACTGGGTGTAAAGTTCGGTCGAGAATTATACATCACACTGTGTCCCCATGGCAACACCAGGGGTCAGAGAACAGAGGGCAGGAGAGGATGAGGAAGAGAAGAGGGGGTTGAAGAAGAATACAGCCAGAGAGGAGACTGGAATCGACTCCATATCCCCCCTGGGACAAACAACCCAAGCCTTCTTTTGAAGTTCACTCTGAAGTCAAATGACTTTCAGGTCTCTCTGTGTAGCCTCCTCCTCCTCATCTTCCTCGTCTTCCTCCTCCTCCTCGGCTGCTGTGTCTAAAGCTACGATAAATCCACGGGGAGAAAAAAACAAGATATACCAAACAAATGATGATTTGTTAAAATAAAAACCAGCATTTATCATTACAAAAAAACACTGAAAAACAATCTTGCAGATGCTGCACTACACAACTTGTTTCCGTCATGAATTGTGTAGCCAGAATAGAAAACAGGGTAAATTAAATAATGTGTCACTCCTCGCCTGCATCATCCCAGTCTAATATATGATGATGAATGTATGATTGTGTGATATGTAACAATACCCCCTGCTCACATCTCAAATATATTTATATATAACAAAACTAGGTATAAAATGGCTTTAAAATATGCTATAATGCTTTGGAAGTAATTTAGCATACTTGCACAGGATTCTGCAGGCAATAACGGATTGTGTGCGCTTGGCAGATCATTTTTGTCTGGTCTGATAGATTCTGGGAAATGTGTGACGTGTGTGTGCGTGCTGGTGCTTCTTCGTGATCTGGGATGAGGACATTGACATTTTTATTCCCATTTGCTTATCAAACACACACATAAACAAGCAAAACTAGTATTTAAGATCAGAATTTGTTTTATTTCCTTTGCTAAGAAAATCCAATTAGAGACAATTGGCTCACATGCCAAATTAATTCATCCATCCAGACATGGGCTTTATACTTCCTGTGATTCTCCCCACTTCTCCTCTCATATACAGTAGTATTACCTAAAGGTCTGTGGTGGATCACCTGCCTCTCTGTCTGTCTATCACAGCCTGTCTCTCTGTCTGTCTATCACAGCCTGTCTCTCTGTCTGTCTATCACAGCCTGTCTCTCTGTCTGTCTATCACAGCCTGTCTCTCTGTCTGTCTATCACAACATGTCTCTCTGTATGTCTATCACAGATTGTCTCCCTGTATGTCTAGGCATAGGCAGCAAACAGCACACATCCCAGTAAGGTCTTTCCCTGTATACAGTTGAAGTGGGAAGTTTACATACATGTAGGCTGGAGTCATTAAAACTTGTTTTTCAACCACTCAACACATTTCTTTTTAACACAGCATAGTTTTGGCAAGTCGGTTAGGACATACATCTACTTTGTGCAGGACACAAGTCATTTTCCCAACAATTGTTGACAGACAGATTATTTCACTTCACTACATTCACTGTATCACAATTCCAGAGGGTCAGAAGTTTACATACACTAAGTTGACGGTGCCTTTAAACAGCTTGGAAAATTCCAGAAAATTATGTCATGGCTTTAGAAGCTTATGATAGACTATATGACATCATTTGAGTCAATTGGAGGTGTACCTGTGGATGTAGTTCAAGGCCTACCTTCAAACTCAGTGCCTCTTTGCTTGACATCATGGGAAAATCAAAAGAAACCAGCCAAGACCTCAATTGTTTTTGTAGACCTCCACAAGTATAGCCATCACAAAGCCCTGGCCTCAATCATATAGAACATTTGTGGGCAAACTGAAAAAGCGTGTGCGAGCAAGGAGGCCTACAAACCTGACTCTGTCAGGAGGAATGGGCCAAAATTCACCAAATTATTGTGGGAAGCTTGTGAAAGGTTACCCGAAACGTTTGACCCAAGTTAAACAATTTAAAGGCAATGCTGCCAAATACTAATTGAGTGTATGTAAACTTCTGACCCACTGGGAATGTGATGAAAGAATAAAAAGCTGAAATAAATCATTCTCTCCACTATTATTCTGACATTTCACATTGTTAAAATAAAGTGGTGATCCTAACTGACCTAAGACAGGGAAATTTTACGAGGATTAAATGTCAGGAATTGTGAATAACTGAGTTTAAATGTATTTGGCTAAGGTGGATGTGTAACGGCGTTCTTCGTTTGTTGAATGAGAGTCGGACCGAAATGCAGCGTGGTGGTTACTCATGTCTTTTAATGAAGAAAAAATGGAACGATACATGAAATAACTAATAAATACAAAAACAACAAACGGAACGTGAAACCTATTACAGCCTATCTGGTGAACACTACACAGAGACAGGAACAATCACCCACGAAATACACAGTGAAACCCAGGCTACCTAAATACGGTTCCCTATCAGAGACAACAAGAATCACCTGACTCTGATTGAGAACCGCCTCAGGCAGCCAAACCTAAACTAAACACACCCCTAATCAACCACAATCCCAATGCCTACAAAAACCCCAATACGACAACACAGTAACATAAACCCATGTCACACCCTGGCCTGACCAACTAATTAACTAAAACACAAAATACTAAGACCAAGGCGTGACAGTATGTAAACTTCTGACTTCCAACTGTACAGTTGTGGCCAAAAGTTTTGAGAATGATACAAATATTCATTTTCACAAAGTTTGCTGCTTCAGTGTCATTATATATTTTTTTCAGATGTTACTATGGAATACTGAAGTATAATTACATGCATTTCATGTGTCAAAGACTTTAATTGAAAATTACATGAAGTTGATGTAAAGAGTCAATATTTGCAGTGTTGACCCTTCTTTTTCAAGACCTCTACAATACGCCCTGTCATGCTGTCAATTAACTTCTGGGCCACATCCTGACTGATGGCAGCTCATTCTTGCATAATCAATGCTTGGAGTTTGTCAGAATTTGTAGGTTTTTGTTCGTCCACCCGCCTCTTGAGGATTGACCACAAATTCTCAATGGGATTAAGGTGTGGGGAGTTTCCTGGCCATAGACCCAAAATATTGATGTTTTGTTCCCCGATCCACTTAGTTATCACTTTTGCCTTATGGCAAGGTGCTCCATCATGCTGGAAAAGGCATTGTTCGTCACCAAACTGTTCCTGGATGGTTGGGAGAAGTTGCTCTCGGAGGATGTGTTGTTACCATTCTTTTTATTCATGGCTGTGTTCTTAGGCAAAATTGTGAGTGAGCCCACTCCCTTGGCTGAGAAGCAACACCCCACATGAATGGTCTCAGGATGCTTTACTGTTGGCATGACACAGGACTGATGGTAGCGCTTACCTTGTCTTCTCCGGACAAGCTTTTTTCCGGATACCCCAAACAATCGGAAAGGGGATTCATCAGAGGAAATTACTGTACCCCAGTACAATCCCTATACCTATTGCAGAATATAAGTCTGTCCCTGATGTTTTTCCTGGAGAGAAGTGGCTTTTTTGCTGCCCTTCTTGACACCAGGTCATCCTCCAAAAGGAGGCAGATGCACTCACACCTGCCTGCTGCCATTCCTGAGCAAGCTCTGTACTGGTGGTGCCCTGATCCCGCAGCTGAATCAACTTTACGAGACGATCCTGGCGCTTGCTGGACTTTCTTGGGCGCCCTGAAGCCTTCTTCACAACAATTGAACCACTCTCCTTGGAGTTCTTGATAATCCGATAAATGGTTGATTTAGGTGCAATCTTACTGGCAGCTATATCCTTGCCTGTGAAGCCCTTTTGGTGCAAAGCAATGATGACGGCACATGTTTCCTTCCAGGTAACCATGGTTGACAGAGGAAGAACAATGATTCCAATGCACCACCCTCATTTTGAAGCTTCCAGTCAGTTATTCAAACTCAATCAGCATGACAGAGTGATCTCCAGCCTTGTCCTCGTCAACACTCACACCTGTGTTAACGAGAGAATCACTGACTTGATGTCAGCTGGTCCTTTTGTGGCAGGGCTGAAATGCAGTAGAAATGTTTTGGGGGGATTCAGTTCATTTGCATGGCAAAGAGGGACTTTGCAAATAATTTCAATTCATCTGATCACTCTTCATAACATTCTGGAGTATATGCAAATTGCCATCATACAAACTGAGGCAGCAGACTGTGAAAATTAATATTTGTTATTCTCAAAACTTTTGGCCATGACTGCATACATGCACAGACAGACAGAGACAGGAATCCTCCATGAGGATACCTCTGACGTTCCAACCAGATTCCTTCATCTCAAATCAAATCATCAAATCAAAATTTTTATTTGTCACATACACATGGTTAGCAGATGTTAATGCGAGTGTAGCGAAATGCTTGTGCTTCTAGTTCCGACAATGCAGTAATAACCAACAAGTAATCTAACTAACAATTCCTAATCTACTGTCTTATACACAGTGTAAGGGGATAAAGAATATGTACATAAGGATATATGAGTGAGTGATGGTACAGAGCAGCATAGGCAAGATACAGTAGATGGTATCGAGTACAGTATATACATGTGAGATGAATATGTAAACAAAGTGGCATAGTTAAAGTGGCTAGTGATACATGTATTACATAAGGATGCAGTCGATGATATAGAGTACAGTATATAGGTATGCATATGAGATGAATAATGTAGGGTAAGTAACATTATATAAGGTAGCATTGTTTAAAGTGGCTAGTGATATATTTACAACATTTCCCATCAATTCCCATTATTAAAGTGGCTGGAGTTGAGTCAGTGTCAATGTGTAGGCAGCAGCCACTCAAAGTTAGTGGTGGCTGTTTAACAGTCTGATGGCCTTGAGATAGAAGCTGTTTTTCAGTCTCTCGGTCCCAGCTTTGATGCACCTGTACTGACCTCGCCTTCTGGATGATAGCGGGGTGAACAGGCAGTGGCTCGGGTGGTAGATGTCCTTGATGATCTTTATGGCCTTCCTGTAACATCAGGTGGTGTAGGTGTCCTGGAGGGCAGGTAGTTTGCCCCCGATGATGCGTTGTGCAGACCTCACTACCCTCTGGAGAGCCTTACGGTTGAGGGCGGAGCAGTTGCCGTACCAGGCGGTGATACAGCCCGCCAGGATGCTCTCGATTGTGCCTCTGTAGAAGTTTGTGAGTGCTTTTGGTGACAAGCCGAATTTCTTCAGCCTCCTGAGGTTGAAGAGGCGCTGCTGCGCCTTCTTCACGATGCTGTCTGTGTGAGTGGACCAATTCAGTTTGTCTGTGATGTGTATGCCGAGGAACTTAAAACTTGCTACTCTCTCCACTACTGTTCCATCGATGTGGATAGGGGGGTGTTCCCTCTGCTGTTTCCTGAAGTCCACAATCATCTCCTTAGTTTTGTTGATGTTGAGTGCGAGGTTATTTTCCTGACACCACACTCCGAGGGCCCTCACATCCTCCCTGTAGGCCGTCTCGTCGTTGTTGGTAATCAAGCCTACCACTGTTGTGTCGTCCGCAAACTTGATGATTGAGTTGGAGGCGTGCGTGGCCACGCAGTCGTGGGTGAACAGGGAGTACAGGAGAGGGCTCAGAACGCACCCTTGTGGGGCCCCAGTGTTGAGGATCAGCGGGGAGGAGATGTTGTTACCTACCCTCACCACCTGGGGGCGGCCCGTCAGGAAGTCCAGTACCCAGTTGCACAGGGCGGGGTCGAGACCCAGGGTCTCGAGCTTGATGACGAGCTTGGAGGGTACTATGGTGTTGAATGCCGAGCTGTAGTCGATGAACAGCATTCTCACATAGGTATTCCTCTTGTCCAGATGGGTTAGGGCAGTGTGCAGTGTGGTTGAGATTGCATCGTCTGTGGACCTATTTGAGCGGTAAGCAAATTGGAGTGGGTCTAGGGAGTCAGGTAGGGTGGAGGTGATATGGTCCTTGACTAGTCTCTCAAAGCACTTCATGATGACGGAAGTGAGTGCTACGGGGCGGTAGTCGCTTAGCTCAGTTACCTTAGCTTTCTTGGGAACAGGAACGATGGTGGCCCTCTTGAAGCATGTGGGAACAGCAGACTGGTATAGGGATTGATTGAATATGTCCGTAAACACACCAGCCAGCTGGTCTGCGCATGCTCTGAGGGCGCGGCTGGGGATGCCGTCTGGGCCTGCAGCCTTGCGAGGGTTAACACGTTTAAATGTTTTACTCACCTCGGCTGCAGTGAAGGAGAGACCGCATTTTTCCGTTGCAGGCAGTGTCAGTGGCACTGTGTTGTCCTCAAAGCGGGCAAAAAAGTTATTTAGTCTGCCTGGGAGCAAGACATCCTGGTCCGTGAGTGGGCTGGATTTCTTCCTGTAGTCCGTGATTGACTGTAGACCCTGCCACATGCCTCTTGTGTCTGAGCCGTTGAATTGGGATTCTACTTTGTCTCTGTACTGACGCTTAGCTTGTTTGATAGCCTTACGGAGGGAATAGCTGCATTGTTTGTATTCAGTCATGTTGCCAGACACCTTGCCCTGATTGAAAGCAGTGGTTCGTGCTTTCAGTTTCACACGAATGCTGCCATCAATCCAAGGTTTCTGGTTAGGGAATGTTTTAATCGTTGCTATGGGAACGACATCTTCAACGCACGTTCTAATGAACTCGCACACCGAATCAGCGTATTCGTCAATGTTGTTATTTGACGCAATACGAAACATGTCCCAGTCCACGTGATGGAAGCAGTCTTGGAGTGTGGAGTCAGCTTGGTCGGACCAGCGTTGGACAGACCTCAGCGTGGGAGCTTCTTTTTTAGCTTTTGTCTGTAGGCAGGTATCAGCAAAATGGAGTTGTGGTCAGCTTTTCCGAATGTGGGGCGGGGCAGGGCCTTATATGCGTCGCGGAAGTTAGAGTAACAGTGATCCAAGGTTTTTCCGCCCCTGGTTGCGCAATCGATATGCTGATAAAATTTAGGGAGTCTTGTTTTCAGATTAGCCTTGTTAAAATCCCCAACAACGATGAATGCAGCCACCGGATAAATGGTTTCCAGTTTGCAAAGAGTTAAAAAAAGTTCGTTCAGAGCCATGATGTGTCTGCTTGGGGGGGGATATATACGGCTGTGATTATAATCGAAGAGAATTCTCTTGGTAGGTAATGCGGTCTATATTTGATTGTGAGGGATTCTAAATCAGGTGAACAGAAGGATTTGAGTTCCTGTATGTTTCTTTCATCGCACCATGCCTCGTTAGCCATAAGGCATACACCCCCACCCCTCTTCTTACCAGAAAGGTGTTTCTGTCGGCGCGATGCGTGGAGAAACCCGTTGGCTGCACCGCATCGGATAGCGTCTCTCCAGTGAGCCATGTTTCCGTGAAGCACAGAACGTTACAGTCTCTGATGTCCCTCTGGAATGCTACCCTTGCTCGGATTTCATCAACCTTGTTGTCAAGAGACTGGACATTGGCAAGAAGAATGCTAGGAAGTGGGCACGATGTGCCCGTCTCCGTAGTCTAACCAGAAGACCGCTACGTTTCCCTCTTTTTCGGAGTCGTTTTTTGGGGTCGCTGCATGCGATCCATTCCGTTGTCCTGTTTGTAAGGCAGAACACAGGATCTGCGTCGCGAAAAACATATTCTTGGTCGTACTGATGGTGAGTTGACGCTGATCTTATATACAGTAGTTCTTCTCGGCTGTATGTAATGAAACCTAAGATGACCTGAGGTACTAATGTAAGAAATAACACATAAAAAAAACAAAAAACTGCATAGTTTCCTAGGAACGCGAAGCGAGGCGGCCATCTCTGTCGGCGCCGGAAGTAGGTCTCATTGTCACATTGTTGCACTCTCCACAGATCATTATCCTAACCAGCTGTCTTCAAACTATATCACACACACACACACACACACTACCTGACAAGGGAGGGAGGGAGATTATACAGTGTCTTCAATGTGGATACAGTATAGAACAAGTGACATCCTCACTGCAATGTACTGTAATCTATTGGTTGATTGTTAAACCAATGGCTGGTTACATGTAGGTATTTGGATAGGTATTTGCAAGATGATTGTAATTTGCAGCATTGTTTTCAGGGTACCTATGGGGAATTTGTTGGTTCTGTTTCACTACAAGCTCAGCATAGAACATGTTGATAGTCTTATAATACCTCCCACAGTAGCCTGCGTCTGTTTCAAGGTGAGGCCTCCATACAGCCAGACATAATAAAGTGTAATTGTGGAGGAAATGGTCTTTGTGAGGCTCCTACACACAGCAGGGCAGAGAACAAAGACAATCAGAGAGAGAGACAGGAGAGAGAGACTTTCCATTTCTGCTGCCATACAATGGATACAATTAGCAGAGATGGAGTTGGCTGAGGGCCCATTGACTGGAGCAGGATTAGAGAGGAGAGACACCGCTCTGAGGAGAGAGAAGGGAGGACTCTCATAGTACACACTGAGATATCCACATCTGAATGACTGGGAATGATCCACGCCACACGAGAGACACCCCGTTGAGAGATTGTAGACACACACACACTTATGTACGGGAGCACACACATACAGATGAAACACACACACACACATTTGCAATTCAGTCTCACACAAAGAAACAATGTCTTAGTTACGACTCTCTTCTTCGATGATAGTCAAGCATGAAAACGCAACTGTCTATTGTAGGCTATAAACCAATACACACACTAAACAGTAACACACACTTGCACGTGCAGAGAATTAAGTGTCCTGGAAGTACAGTGTGTGTGTGTGTGTGTGTGTGTGTGTGTGTGTGTGTGTGTGTGTGTGTGTGTGTGTGTGTGTGTGTGTGTGCGTGCAAGAGAGGCAAAAATATAGCCATATGCTCCAAGACTCCATCACCATTATGACAACAGCAGCTGTCATATAACAGAATCTGTCTCTCTCATTCGCACTGTGTGTGTGTGTGTGTAGATAGGTGATTACGGTCACCTTGGCACCATCGTAAAAACACACACACAAACACACACTACTTCAGTTTGTTCTATCCTTCAGTCTAACCATCTAAGCTTTTCATAACCCTCACTTGTTTGCCTTTGTTTGTGCTACTCATTAGGACAGAGAAACACACAAAGAGCTGAGGATGATTCTGGATCAAGTCCAGAAACAAATCAACCAGCAGGAACACAGAACCCATGCCACTGAGGCTGACAGGAAGTCAGCCTTTTCCTCCCCTCTCTCCCCTCTCCTTGATGCTCTCCAAGCCCCTCATTCCTCCCCCTTATCCCCATTTCCCACTACCTTCTCTCCCCTCCCTTCTATCCCCCTTCCTATTCCCCAGTACCCTCGTCCTCTCCTTTCAGAACACATATGTCACTGAGATCCCCTAGGCTACGGCTGACCGTGTCTATGTGTGTGTGAATCCACAGCAGTAATTCCATGGGATTTCCATTCTTTCTCATTTAGCATGTTGTCCATTATTTTCTCATTGCCTTCCAGTGATATATCTACTCTATAATGAGGGGGGGTTTACATTATTGATGAAGGTGTCTCCCCTGCCTGGGTGGCTAGAGGGATGGATGGAGGGGTGGATGGAAGGGTGAATGGAGGGATTTGGCGATAGAGGGATGGATGGAAGGGTGAATGGAGGGATTTGGAGATAGAGGGATGATTTCCTGTGAGGCAGTCTTTGTCTGGTCTGTGGTGCCAGTCTGAGCCGATCCCCTCTGGAAACCAGTCAAACCGCATGGGTAGTATTTACAGAGCTGGGCACCATGAAAGGAGACTGGCCATATGGTGCTACCGCTTCGGGAGAGGTCTAACACACACACACACACACACACACACACGAGAGACAGAGAGAGCGAGAGCAAGCAAAACAGAGAGAGAGAGAGAGAGAGAGAGAGAGAGAGAGAGAGAGAGAGAGAGAGAGAGAGAGAGAGAGAGAGAGAGAGAGAGAGAGAGAGAGAGAGAGAGAGAGAGAGAGAAGAGAGAAAGAAAGAAAGAAAGAAAGAAAGAAAGAAAGAAAGAAAGAAAGAAAGAAAGAAAGAGAGAGAGAGAGAGAGAAAGTGTAAGAGAGAGAGAAAGAAAGAAAGAGAGTGTAAGAGAGAGAGAAGAGAGCGAGAAGAGAGAGCAAGAGAGAGAGACAGAGAGAGAGAGACGGAGGGACAGAGACATAAAGAGACAGAGACAGAGAGAAGCACAGAAATACAAAAGAGTGCTAGTCAGACAAAGCAAAGCCACCTACCGAAGTCGGCCAGTTTGAGTTCTCCAGTGTCAGAGATGAGCAGGTTCTGAGGCTTGAGGTCGCGGTGCAGGATATACCTCTGGTGGATGTAGGACAGACCTCTCAGCAACTGGTACAGGAACAACTGTTGGACAGAGAGGAGATCCACCGATAATCATTCATCATTAGATGTAATATCTATGAATGATTCAATCATTCAATTCATGAGTTCATTAGATTCATGAGAGATATAATTAGAGTAGGCTAATCATGAATCATTCAAACAACGTATATCATGTGTCTCCAATGGATTTCCAAGTCATCCACTATGTTGTCTCAATACCAATATTTCCTTCTAATGTTTTTATTTTGTATCCTGCTATTTGTCCATCTAGTATCTACATCTCTCTTCTTCTCCATCTCTCTGGCTGATTCATAGCATTGTTTGGACTCATATGTAACAGAGAAAGGCTTTCCTGCCCAAAGACGAGTCATAACAGCTATCCATCAGTAGGAGGTGTTAATGTCTTCATTCAGCCTCAACACAACACCAGCCCTGGTATATTAACTTCCACAACTCATTTACACCACATCATTAACTTTATAACGCGTGCACGCACACACACTCGCACACACCCTCACTCCACTCCCCAACGTCAATACTAGCCAATCAACCCAGAACTCCCCTCCCATCTTTTCCTCAGCTTGGACTATTGACCAGTGATCAAATAGATGCCCTCACAATGACCATCTGATCTCACAAATCAATAACAAATAGTGACTGGTTCATTCGAAGGCTTGAGAGGAGATCAATAAATAAACTATATAAATTAAATACATTTTTAAAAAAACGTCTGTTCTATTTATGAATATGTCATAAAAATATAAAGTAAAGTGGTTTTCAGTTACATTCATATTCTAACAATGGGAAATAGGTGAGAAAATAAGAATCAACACAAAATAAACTGTCAATAAATGTCCTCATATTTACTATTTCTTCTCTGACAGCACCTGAAAACAGCATCAATGTCTATGGCTCTTTCAGATCCTGTGGTTTTGTTCACTTTGCATCAATCAACCAATAATGAATTCTGAATCTGTGCAATTGCTGATCCTCCATTCCAACATTCCAATCTTTCATTGCAATTTCTCTCTTCCCAGCAGCACTAGCAGGGTCTCAGCCAATTAGGCAGAGCGAAAACCATGGAGTCCAATCAGGGATCAGTCCTGTCTGGCATCTGGAGTCACCAGGTCAACAGTTTAGCATTCCTCAACTCGGCAGGCGGGCGATATGCGAAACAACGCACAACGTTGGAAATTAGCATGAGAAATGTGTGTTTACTCATGTATATCAAAACACACTCGTCAAAAGGCCCTGCCTCATTAAGTGGGCTTGGCAATCAAAAGGTTACTCATTTATTCACTCCCTTCTCTCTGCAAACGAAACATCAAAACGCTGCTTAAAAATAACTCTTATTGTCGACAACAGGAAAACTGAGAATTCTGTCAAATTAGCATATTATATGGTAGAAAGTAAAGTACAAGGGCAAAGATAGGCTTGGCAACAAAAACAGCTTACTGACAAACAGTTTTTGATTACATTTCACGTGAACTTCCAATGATGTTTGATTGGAGTTTAGCTGAGAGCTGGGCTGAGATGAGTGCTTTTGCATGCTTTTCAACTTCATAGCGTATGTCTTTACATGTATGTAAAAGGTTGAAATCTCTATTCCATGTGTAGCCCTAGACTGTAGTCACACTCACCAGCCCAACACGGTCACTATACGAGCAGGACATTTGGCCACGTGACAGACATGACATCTGCTAGATGACTGGTCTCCCCATCTGGCTTAAAATGCTAAATGCATCACTAGAGTTATTGAGAGAGAGAGTTATTGAGAGAGTGTAACGACGTTCTTCGTTTGTCGAAAGAGAGTCGGACCGAAATGCAGCGTGTTGGTTACTCATGTTTTTAATGGAACAAATGACGATACACAAAATAACTTATAAATACAAAAACAACAAACGGAACGTGAAAAAACCTATACAGCCTGTCCGGTGAACACTAACACAGGAACATCAAGACACCCAGGACAATCACCCACGACAAACTCAAAGAATATGGCTGCCTAAATATGGTTCCCAATCAGAGACAACGATAAGCACCTGCCTCTGATTGAGAACCACTCCAGACAGCCATAGACTTTGCTAGATAACCCCACTAGCTACAATCCCAAATACATACACACCAAAACCCCAAGACAAAAACACACCACAATACAAAAACTCCATGCCACACCATGGCCTGAACCAATACATGAAGAAAAACACAAAATACTTAGACCAGGGCGTGACAGAACCCCCCCCCCCCTAAGGTGCGGACTCCCGAACGCACCTCAAAACAATAGGGAGGGTCCGGGTGGGCGTCTGTCCATGGTGGCGGCTCCGGCGCGGGACGTGGAACCCACTCAGTCAATGTCTTAGTCCCCTCTCCTCGCGTCCCTGGATAGACCACCCTCGCCGCCGACCATGGCCTAGTAGTCCTCACCCAGAACCCCACTGGACTGAGGAGCAGATCGGGACTGAAGGACAGCTCGGGACTGAGAGAAAGCTCGGGAGTGAGAGAAAGCTCAGGCAGGTTGATGGATCTACCAGATCCTGGCTTGCTGGCGGTTCCGGCAGATCCTGGCTGACTGGCGGATCTGGAAGAGTCTGGCTGACTGGCAGACCTGGAAGAGTCTGGCTGACTGGCAGACCTGGAAGAGTCTGGCTGACTGGCAGACCTGGAAGAGTCTGGCTGACTGGCAGACCTGGAAGAGTCTGGCTGACTGGCAGACCTGGAAGAGTCTGGCTGACTGGCAGACCTGGAAGAGTCTGGCTGACTGGCAGATCTGGAAGAGTCTGGCTGACTGGCAGATCTGGAAGAGTCTGGCTGACTGGCAGATCCTGGCAGACTGACGGCTCTGGCTGCTCCATGCTGACTGACGGCTCTGGCTGCTCCATGCTGACTGGCGGCTCTGGCTGCTCCATGCTGACTGGCGGCTCTGGCTGCTCCATGCTGACTGGCGGCTCTGGCTGCTCCATGCTGACTGGCGGCTCTGGCTGCTCCATGCTGACTGGCGGCTCTGGCTGCTCCATGCTGACTGGCGGCTCTGGCTGCTCCATGCTGACTGGCGGCTCTGGCTGCTCCATGCTGACTGGCAGCTCTGGCGGTTTCTTGCAGACTGACAGCTCTGACTGTTCCATGCAGACTGGCAACTCCATGCAGACTGGCAGCTCTGGCTGCTCCATGCAGACTGGCAGCTCCTTGCAGACTGGCAGCTCCTTGCAGACTGGCAGCTCCTTGCAGACTGGCAGCTCTAGCTGCACCATGCAGACTGGCAGCTCCTTGCAGACTGGCAGCTCCTTGCAGACTGGCAGCTCTGCCTGCTCCATGCAAACATGCAGCTCCATGCAAACTGGCAGCTCTGGCTGCTCCATGCAGACTGGCAGCTCTGGCTGCTCCATGCAAACTGGCAGCTCTGGCTGCTCCAAACAGGCAGGAGGCTCCGGCAGCGCTGGAGAGGAGAAAGGCTCCGACAGGGCAGGAGAGGCGAGGCGCACTGTAGGCCTGATGTGTGGTGCTGGCACTGGTGGTATTGGGCCGAGGACACTGCACAGGAAGCCTGGTGCGGGGAGCTGCTACCGGAGGGCTGGGGTGTGGAGGTGGTACTGGATAGACCGGACCGTGCAGGCGCACTGGAGCTCTTGAGCACAGAGCCTGCCCAACCTTACCTGGTTGAATACTCTCGGTTGCCCTGCCAGTGCTGCGAGGTGGAATAGCCCGCACTGGGCTCTGTAGGCGAACCGGAGACACCGAGCACAAGGCTGGTCCCATGTAAGCCGGCCCAAGGAGACGCACTGGGGACCAGATGCGTAGAGCCGGCTTCATGGCATTTGGCTCGACGCTCAATCTAGCCCGGCCGATACGCGGAGCTGAAATATACCGCACCGGGCTATGCACCCGCACTGGGGACACCGTGCGCACCACTGCATAACACGGTGCCTGCCCGGTCTCTCTAGCCCCCCGGTAAGCACAGGGTGTTTGCGCAGGTCTCCTACCTGGCGTAGCCATACTCCCTGATAGCCCTCCCAAATAAATTTTTGGGGCTGATTCCCGGGCTTCCATCCACGTCGCCGTGCTGCCTCCTCATACCAGCGCCTCTCCGCTTTAGCCGCCTCTAGTTCCTCCTTGGGGCGGCGATATTCACCAGGCTGAGCCCAGGGTCCTTTTCCGTCCAGTTCTTCCTCCCATGTCCAATTCTCCAAGTGGTGTAGCCTCTCCCACTGAAGCTGCTTCTGTTGCCTCTCCTGTGGCTCCTGTTTCATCTTCTCCTGCTGCACCTTTGGGCGGCTACACTCCCCTGGTTTAGCCCAGGGTCCTCTCCCGTCAAAGATTTCCTCCCATATCCAGAAATCCTTAATACGCAGCTCCTCTTTGGGCTGCTCCTGCCTGTTGACACGCTGCTTGGTCCGTTTACGGTGGTTGATTCTGTAACGACGTTCTTCGCTTGTCGAAAGAGAGTCGGACCGAAATGCAGCGTGTTGGTTACTCATGTTTTTAATGGAACAAATGACGATACACAAAATAACTTATAAATGCAAAAACAACAAACGGAACGTGAAAAAACCTATACAGCCTGTCTGGTGAACACTAACACAGCGACAGGAACATCAAGACACCCAGGACAATCACCCACGACAAACTCAAAGAATATGGCTGCCTAAATATGGTTCCCAATCAGAGACAACGATAAGCACCTGCCACTGATTGAGAACCACTCCAGACAGCCATAGACTTTGCTAGATAACCCCACTAGCTACAATCCCAAATACATACACACCAAAACCCCAAGACAAAACACACCACAATACAAAAACTCCATGCCACACCCTGGCCTGACCCAATACATGAAGAAAAACACAAAATACTTAGACCAGGGCGTGACAGAGAGAGAGTTATTGAGAGAGAGAGTTATTGAGATAGATAGAGAGAGAGAGAGAGAGAGAGAGAGAGAGAGAGAGAGAGAGAAGAAGAGGACGTTAGTCTGAGTGAGAAAGAGAGTGTAAAGAAGAGAAATATAGAGAGAATGAGAGGTGGTGAGACAGAGACAGAGAGAACCAGACAGAGAGAGGGAGAACCAGACAGACAGAACCAGACAGAGAGAGGGAGAACCAGACATAGACAGAGAGAACCAGACATAGACAGAGAGAACCAGACAGAGAGAGGGAGAACCAGACAGAGAGAGGGAGAACCAGACAGAGAGAGGGAGAACCAGACAGAGAGAACCAGACAGAGAGAGGGAGAACCAGACAGATAGAACCAGACAGAGAGAGGGAGAACCAGACAGAGAGAACCAGACAGAGAGAGGGAGAACCAGACAGAGAGAACCAGACAGAGAGAGGGAGAACCAGCCAGAGAGAACCAGACAGAGAGAGGGAGAACCAGACAGAGAGAACCAGACAGAGAGAGGGAGAACCAGACATAGACAGAGAGAACCAGACATAGACAGAGAGAACCAGACAGAGAGAGGGAGAACCAGACAGAGAGGGGGAGAACCAGACAGAGAGAACCAGACAGAGATAACCAGACAGGAGGAGGGAGAACCAGACAGAGAGAACCAGACAGAGAGAACCAGACAGAGAGAGGGAGAACCAGACAGAGAGAACCAGACAGAGAGGGGGAGAACCAGACAGAGAGAACCAGACAGAGAGAGGGAGAACCAGACATAGTCAGAGAGAACCAGACATAGACAGAGAGAACCAGACAGAGAGAGGGAGAACCAGACAGAGAGAGGGAGAACCAGACAGAGAGACGGAGAACCAGACAGAGAGAACCAGACAGAGACAGAGAGAACCAGACAGAGAGAGGGAGAACCAGACAGAGAGAACCAGACAGAGAGAGGGAGAACCAGACAGAGAGAGGGAAAACCAGACAGAGGGAACCATACAGAGGTGGGAGAACCAGACAGAGAGAACCAGACAGAGAGAGGGAGAACCAGACAGAGAGAACCAGACAGAGAGAGGGAGAACCAGACAGAGAGAGGGAGAACCAGACAGAGGGAACCAGACAGAGAGAGGGAGAACCAGACAGAGAGAACCAGACAGAGGGGGGAGAACCAGACAGAGAGAACCAGACAGAGAGAGGGAGAACCAGACAGAGAGAACCAGACAGAGAGAGGGAGAACCAGACAGAGAGAGGGAGAAACAGACAGAGAGAACCAGACAGAGAGAAACTAGATATAGACAGAGAGAACCAGACAGTGAGAGGGAGAACCAGACCGAGAGAGGGAGAACCAGACAGAGGGAGAACCAGATAGAGAGAACCAGACAGAGAGAACCAGACAGAGAGAGGGAGAACCAGACAGAGAGAACCAGACAGAGAGAACCAGACAGAGAGGGAGAACCAGACAGAGAGAACCAGACAGAGAGAGGGAGAACCAGACAGAGAGAACCAGACAGAGAGAGGGAGAACCAGACAGAGAGAACCAGACAGAGAGAGGGAGAACCAGACAGAGAGAACCAGACAGAAAGAGGGAGAACCAGACAGAGAGAGGGAGAACCAGACAGAGAGAGGGAGAACCAGACAGAGAGAACCAGAGAGAGAGAGGGAGAACCAGACAGAGAGAACCAGACAGAGAGAGGGAGAACCAGACAGAGAGAACCAGACAGAGTGAGGGAGAACCAGACAGAGAGAACCATGCAGAGAGAGGGAGAACCAGACAGAGAGAACCAGACAGAGAGAGGGAGAACCAGACAGAGAGAACCAGACAGAGAGAGGGAGAACCAGACAGAGAGAACCAGACAGAGAGAGAGAGAACCAGACAGAGAGAACCAGACAGAGAGAGGGGGGACCAGACAGAGAGAACCAGACAGAGAGAGGGAGTGGTCTAGAAGGGCAGAGGAATGAAAAGAAAGAAAATAAGGTAGAGAGAAAGAGAGGAGAGAACAGGGGCAGCGGTGAGAGTAGGATGAAACAGAGGAGGGAGGGGAGGTGAGGGGGTAGAGAGTTTAAGCTGCCTTTCTGGAAAGTCAATAGCAGCCAGCCGCCCACTCACTAGAATATCAATAGTGTCATCCCACCTCCACTCCCCTCTAGTGACTTCCACCACACGGATGATACATAATTATGAAATTGTGAGAGGAATTAGGAGAGAGGGATTTTTACACACTAATCATGAACAGATAGAAAGCGACAACCCTCTTCTTATGAGGGGATAGTGGGCCGGGGTGTCAGGAACATAATGAATCATTAGTTGTGCTGTGTACTAATTGCAGTGTGAGTATGTGAACGTGTATGTGTGTGTGTGTGTGTGTGTGTGTGTGTGTGTGTGTGTGTGTGTGTGTGTGTGTGTGTGTGTGTGTGTGTGTGTGTGTGTGTGTGTGTATGTGTGTAAGTGTTATCCTGTACGTGGGACGCTAGAGATCAGGCTCTCCGCTTCACAGCGCTGAATGGGCTTTGACAGTATGGGCTTTGACAGTATGGGCTTTGACTGTATGGGCTTTGACTGTATGGGCTTTGACAGTATGGGCTTTGACTGTATGGGCTTTGACTGTATGGGCTTTGACAGTATGGGCTTGAACTGTATGGGCTTGAACTGTATGGGCTTGAACTGTATGGGCTTTGACTGTATGGGCTTGAACTGTATGGGCTTTGACTGTATGGGCTTTGACAGTATGGGCTTTGACAGTATGGGCTTTGACTGTATGGGCTTTGACTGTATGGGCTTTGACTGTATGGGCTATGACTGTATGGGCTTGAACTGTATGGGCTTTGACTGTATGGGCTTTGACTGTATGGGCTTTGACTGTATGGGCTTTGACAGTATGGGCTTTGACTGTATGGGCTTTGACTGTATGGGCTTTAACCGTATGGGCTTTAACCGTATGGGCTTTAACCGAATGGGCTTTGACCGTATGGGCTTTGACCGTATGGGCTTTAACCGTATGGGCTTTGACCGTATGGGCTTTGACCGTATGGGCTTTGACCGTATGGGCTTAGACCGTATGGGCTTTGACCGTATGGGCTTAGACCTGTATGGGCTTTGACTGTATGGGCTTTGACTGTATGGGCTTTGACTGTATGGGCTTTGACTGTATGGGCTTTAACTGTATGGGCTTTAACTGTATGGGCTTTGACTGTATGGGCTTTAACTGTATGGGCTTTAACTGTATGGGCTTTAACTGTATGGGCTTTGACTGTATGGGCTTTAACTGTATGAGCTTTGAATGAATGGGCATTAACTGTATGGGCTTTGACTGTATGGGCTTTAACTGTATGGGCTTTGACTGTAGGGCTTTAACTGTATGGGCTTTAACTGTATGGGCTTTGACTGTATGGGCTTTGACTGTATGGGCTTTGACTGTATGGGCTTTGACTTTATGGGCTTTAACTGTATGGGATTTGACTGTATGGGCTGTAACTGTATGGGCTTTGACTGTATGGGCTTTGACTGAATGGGCTTTAACTGTATGGGCTTTAACTGTATGGGCTTTAACTGTATGGGCTTTTACTGTATGGACTTTAACTGTATGGGCTTTGAATGTATGGAATTTAACTGTATGGTCTTTGAATGAATGGGCTTTATCTGTATGGGCGATGAATGAATGGGCTTTAACTGTATGGGCTTTGAATGAATGGGCTTTAACTGTATGGGCTTTGAATGTATGGGCTTTAACTGTATGGGCTTTGACTGTAGGGCTTTAACTGTATGGCTTTAACTGTAAGGGTTTGAGTGAGAGGTCAAACTGGTGTCTCCAAGTAGCCACACACCTCTCCAAACTGTGCACAATTCCTAAGTCACTTCCATGCAGTTTTGACTGAAGGAAAGAGACAATTATAAGGTGGTTATTTGAGCTCTCTTACTTTGCCATTGAGGTACTGAAGCAACCACATGTGTAGTTTTTTGTTTGGATTCAGTCTTGTGTCAGGAGAACTGTCATGACCGCACATTTCTTCATATTCTCCAAAATGTTCTCTTTCAATTGCTACCATGGTCATGCATATGCTTTTTATAGTTATTCTGTTAGAAACATTTACATTTGGGCCCAATTTCCACAAGTGTAAAGGGTTAAGTTTACTCCCTGACTTGTCTGCCAACCCTAGCCTCTGTGTGTGTGTGTGTGTGTGCGTGTGTGTGTGTGTGTGTGTGTGTGTGTGTGTGTGTGTGTGTGTGTGTGTGTGTGTGTGTGTGTGCGTGTGTGTGTGTGTGCGTGTGCGTGTGTGTGTCAGTGGTGGAAAAAGTACCTAATTGTCATACTTGAGTAAAAGTAAAGATACGGTAATAGAAAATGACTCAAATAAAAGTTAAAGTCACCCAGTAAAATATTACTTGAGTAAAAGTATTTGGTTTTAAATATACTCTAAGTATCAAAAGTAAATGTAATTGCTAAAATTTATCTAAGTATCAAAAGTAAAAGTACAATTTGAAATCATTTCACATTCCTTATATTTAGCAAACCAGACGGCACAATTTTCTTGTTTTTTATTTATTTACGGATAGCCAGGGGCATACTCCAATACTCAGACATAGGCAGTAGGGATGACCAGTGATGTTCTCTTGATAAATGTGCAAATTGGACCATTTTCCTGTCCTGCTGAGCAGGACATTGTTTTGTTTAGGGATATAGTGGAGTAAAAGTAAAAGTTGTCAAAAAAATATATAAATAGTAAAGTAAAGTACAGATACACCAAAAGAAATGACTTAAGTAGTACTTGAAAGTACTTTTACTTAAATACTTTACACCACTGGTGTGGGCTACAACCTGTACACGGCACCTCAACTTGTAACTCTTATAATAGCCTTTTCGTATATCTGTTGAATGTTATGTCTGTTTTATATACCTCTGCTTTAACTTTTACACCAGTGTTCAAATGGAAAAGTTAACGCTGTTTGATTTAATGAAAGATATTAGCAGTAAAGTTTAGAGTATAAGTGTGGCCAATAAAACAGTGGATTTCATCATCTGAGTCCAGATATTCTCTGTAATCTCCTAGACTCCACTCTATTGTCTGATATTCCCATTCATTTACTACAGGATGAGACCATGCATCATACTAACAGCATATAATGGGTTATACACATTTCTTATTCATATGGAATATGTGCACACAAAAACACAGAACAAAGGGGAAACATTTGTGAATATATTATCATGTTGCAAATTGCTAATTATTTTATTTTATTTAGTCTCTTTTGTAAGCTTGTTTTATCATTGGTTAATTCCAATGCATACTGACTGATTTGGGGCAAAGACAAAAATATGTGTTATTCCAACGGATGTATTTTGTGTTCACATTACTAATTCAAACCCTATCAATAGTGAATGAGAGTCCAATCACACACAGTCATGCTGAACTCAACATCATAGACAAAGCCAACATCTCGTAACACAAACCTCTAAATCTTCATTGCACCTGAGGGGATAATTAATGAAGTATTTTAATTGAATAGGGAAACCTTGGGAGTCATTGCGAAAACCTCTGAAAGCAGCACTTTACTATATACAGGGGGAGTGAGTTTAGCCGAGCAGTGAGTGAAGGAGAGGTAGGATAGTATGTTAAATGAGCTGAGACACTGACACTCCCATCTGCCAGCTACTGTTCCCCTACCGCCCTGTTCCCCGTAGTAGTTTATCCCAGAAAGCATCTGGGTAGTACGGTCTGTCTTAATGTAGCATGTCATTACTGCATTATCTGCACACATGATCAGGGCATAGAGAGGGGGGAGGAGAGGAGATGAGTAGAGGGGAAAGAGGAGGAGGGGAGGGAGTAGGGAACTCAGGAGTAGTGCTTTGTTGAGTTTGTTGAATGTTTTTAGACATGCGCCTTTGTGATGTTACCATTACATTATACTAACCTCATTTATCAATATTCCACCTGACATTGATACTACACTTGACATTGAGGAATAATGCAATAAGGGAAGCTATATCTTGTACTACATGCTGATTAAATAGGATTTTGACTGTCAACCAATGCCTGCCAGGTAAGGCTGGGTGGTATACCGTATTTACCAAACGTAATTAGCTATACAGCCTAATAATACCAGTATAAGGTGTAGAACCAAATCAGAATGTTGTTTGTGCAACAGTATCTTCTAAATTAGTATATTCCCAAACAGGGGTACGGCAAATAAAAATGGGATTCACGTTCACATTTTTAATTTTTAAAAATTCTAGACATTTTCAAAGAGTACATTTAGATTTTCCAAAGGGGCTACACATTTGGGTGAGTTTTTCTCTCGGCTGAGTAGCCTCGTTTCACTGCCAAAAATCAAATTAAACCATCTAGTGTTCAGAGAAATAACAACACAATGTCAAATACCGGTGCCTTGTCAAATAAATAACATCCAATCACATTAAATGTTACTCTCTTGCGGGAAACCTTCACTCTTGCGCAGACAGTTAGAAACTAAACATGACAATTTGAAAATGAAGCCACAGGAGTTTTTTGAGCGAGAATAAAGACGGCGTTCGAGTAATAAGACATGTGTAAAAGCATCAGATTCCATGAATAAGAAGGGGATAGAAGAGAGTCTTATATGGTGAGCTAGGACAGGCAAGCCCCATACTATTGTGGATGACTTATTTCTTCCTGCTGCCACAGATATTTTATTTTATTTAACTAGGCAACTCAGGTAAGAACAACTTCTTATTTACAATGACTGCCTAGGAACAGTGGGTCAACTGCCTTGTTCAGGGGCTGAACAACAGATTATTACCTTGTCAGCGCCGGGATTTGATCTACCAACCTTCTGGTTACTGGCCCAATACTCTAACCACTAGGCTACCTGCTGTATATATGGCTGGGACAATACTAGAGGAAAAACTATACAGACAATGCCTTCATCAAACAACAATGTTTCACGGCGCATCAGTAACATGGCAGGAGATGTTTTGAAATAATTACTGCTTCGCATACAAGCCAGTGAATTATATGCGTTACAGCTGGATGAGTCAACAGACGTGGCGGGCCTGGCAGAGCTTCTAGTATATGTCAGTTACGTTTATGGGGGGTGAAATACCATCATACCGCCCTATTTTTTGTATACCGTGATATGATATTTTGGCCATAATGCCCAGCCCTACTGTCAGGGGTGTCAGTTTCACATCAATGTATTTGGATCTCATTAAGAGAAACCCATTCAGCTGACTGGATATAATCACATCAAGAGCGTCACTGACTGGGAGGTTGTTGCAGCTTTGGGTGATGTCATACAGAACAGACAGTTCTATTAAATAATAAGTAGAATACTAAAGGAGAACACTATAATCAATCAAGTGTATGGGTAAAGGTACATGTTCTGTACTACACTCTCAGAAGGAGTTCTGTAACAAGACACACTCCAAACAACGCAAACACTTCTCTCTGCTGGCCAGGTTGACTGATAATTGCATTAGCTAGTGAAGGTCTAAGTGTTTTCTGCTAGGTTAATGCTAATGTTATCCAGCCATATCAGACAGCAGACACTAATAGCTTTCATGTCTCTGATTATTCACACACACACACACACACACACACACACACACACACACACACACACACACACACACACACACACACACACACACACACACACACGCACGGTACCGGAGTGCCAAGTCTAGGACAAAAAGGCTTCTCAACAGTTTTTACCCCCAAGCCATAAGACTACTGAACAGGTAATCAAATGGCTACCCAGACTATTTGCATTGTGTGCCCCGCCCCAACCCCTCTTTTTACACTGCTGCTAATCTCTGTTTATCATATATGCATGGTCACTTTAACTATACATTCATGTACATACTACTTTAATTGGGCCGACCAACCAGCGCTCCCGCACATTGGCTAACCGAGCTATCTGCAATAACCCTAGCTCCTAACCCTATCCCTTAATGTAATTCTAACCCTAAACCCCCTGGAAATAGCATTTGACCTTGTGGGGACTAACAAAATGTTTTGTTTGTTTACTATTCTTGTGGGAACTTCTGGTCTCCAAAATAATAGTTAAACACTTCCATGCACGCACTCACTCACGCACGCACGCACTCATGCACGCACGCACGCACACAGGAGGACAAGCCACTTTCTCTGTTAATCTACTGTCTATCTACTCTGCTCCTCATTGGTTACAAATATAGCTATTATACCCTCCATTTTACAGTTAACACATACTGGAGTGTCTCTGGCTCTTGACACACAAGAGCACTGAAGAGTGGCACATTGGCAAACAGTTCAATATGCCATGCTGCCTCCATCTTGATTTTGATTGCTGATTCTAATGATTGGTCCGGGTCTGTGTCTCTGATTGTGCCTCAAATGGCACCCTTAGGGACCTTGGTCAAGAGTAGTGCACCACATAGCGCATAGGGGGCCATTTGGGACATAGCCTCTGCCTCCACACAGTCAGGTTGTTTTCCTTTCAGCTGCCAGGTCATTAGAGCTCCTCCAATAGTCTGTCTGTCCTCACACTAGGGAAAGACTGGTTCTGGTGCCTCTCCCTCCCTCTCTCCCGCTCCATCTGTCCTCCCACCACGGAGAGCATTGTGGCTAACACTAGCTGCTGGCTCTTTGGGTAACATGCATACAGTATGTCTGTCTCTGTCTCTGTCTATTTAGTTATGTCTGTCTCTAACTCTACCTTCTAGTCCAGTTTGGACAGATACTTCAAAGAGAAAATTCTTTCACAAAGGCTACATGGTGACATAGTGAGAACACATGTTCTGGCCTGTCGTACAACTGGAACTCTTCTGCATCCCAAATTACAACCTATTCCCTTTATAGTGCACTATTTTTGACTACGGCCCATAGGGCTCTGATCAAAAGTAGTGCACTATATGGGGAATAGGGTGCCATTTTGGACATAGCATATGTTTACAGATTAAGAGGTGGAAGCAGGTTTTTTCCCCTGACATCCCTCTCTGGGTATAATCCTCTATTATTAATACATGCATTTCAATGAGGCAGGCCGGCAGGTCGTCAACAGGATAAATACATTACTTATGGAAATCCTTAGTGACAATATTAGGTATGAAGTGTTACATAACCCACTATGCCTGAACTCTTCTCATAGGACTCCTCTATACAACACCCCCCTTTCACACCATCCCTCCCATCCTCCATGACCCCATTCACTCCATCACTCTCCCTACCTTCTTCTCGTCCTCAACACACCTCTACACAGAGCCACAGGAAACATTGCTACTCTCACACGTGTTACTCCTCAATGTTGTAGTTCTTTGGAGTAATTTAAGCAAGCCTACAGGACACTGCTCCTATCTAACAGTGTGTGTGGACATCACTCCTCAGCAGTGTCACTGTAAAAACTGTAGGATTCTATGACATATTAGTGATGCTCAGGACAGTGTGATTTACTGTAGTAATATAGTCATGATAAGGAGCAGCAGTCTTACCTTCACGTTGTCTGGATGCAGTCCTCCTGGGTGCCTGTCCATGTACTGGCACAGGTCTGTGTGCTGTCAGGGAGAAAGAGAGGACCGTTAGATTACAATATGTCTAAATAAAGACACATAAAAATAAAATGCATTGCAATTAACCAAAAATAAGTAAATTTGAAAAAGGAAGTAAAAATACATTTGTACAAATGTATTAATGCTGTTCCGTATTTGATGATATTCATTTGAAGTGTAAAAGCAGCAGAGAGGTTCTTGGCAGGGAGAATATTGGCTTTTTGTTTATTGTGTTGCTAGTCTTGAATGTACCTTGGTTGGAATGTGAGCTTGGTTTGAGGATGGAAAAATCAGCTAATGGAAAAAAGTTATTGGCTTTCATAGCTTTCCCCTTGCTATTCAAAGCAACTCTGACCTACTGTCATCCGTCCATGATAAAATATCAGTAAGGCGCCAGGCTGGAGACACAAACTCAATCATTGAATTGCAGCAGACGTCACTTGCAACATTTATTTTCTTCCCCAGTCTGTCTCCTCCGTGTGCGGATGAATGATATCCGGTCTATATCAACAGAATGATCCACAGAGGGAACCTTTGGTACAAATCCCTTAATGTGATTGTGTGGAGGGATGAGATTGGGAGTGACACTGTCTGTATGTCTTTAGGTGCTATA
This sequence comes from Oncorhynchus masou masou, assembly GCF_036934945.1. NCBI lineage: Eukaryota > Metazoa > Chordata > Actinopteri > Salmoniformes > Salmonidae > Oncorhynchus > Oncorhynchus masou. Next base: position 12,530,809 of record NC_088241.1, on the reverse strand, counting down.
TGTAAGCAGAGTCGTCTGTCTGTCTAGAGAAAAGATGAATTACCGTGATCTGCACTTCAGTGATTTATTCTGCCAGCAGACCCGGGGCACACGGACACACACACACCACAGCTCATGGGGCTGGGTGATATTTGCGTACCCCCGCTGCTCCTCACACCGTCAGATATAAATGTGTTTCCTTTCATGAATAATTCAACCAGACGCTCAAACAAGCTTCAGCCATGCCTGTCCACCTTACTCAAAACCTGCCCTCCCTCCCGCCCTCCCTCCCACCCTCCCTCCCTCCCTCCCTCCCTCCCTCCCTCCCTCCCTCCCTCCCTCCCTCCCTCCCTCCCGCCCTCCCTCCTGCCCTCCCTCCCTCCCTCCCTCCCTCCCTATCTGTCTTTCCCTCTCTCCATATCTTTCTCACCCCCACTTTCTCTCCATTTCTTCTCTGTCCCTCTCTCTACCTCTCTCTCTCTCGGTCCCGCTCGCTCCCTGTCAATTGTCATTACCTGTTAAATGAGGAGAATGAATTGATTTGGCTTGGTGTGGAGCCTTCTGTATATGAAAGAGTCTGGAATTACAGGTCTGAACACAGCAGAATAGAACAGCATGAAACTGGCTGAGCTGCAAATAAAAAACTGTCTCCACACCAATGACAACACACAGATCCACAGTGTTGCATTACCCATTCTGTCAAATATCCGCTATCCACTCAGTCCAACATTCACAGTGAGAGAAGGGTGTTCTGTCATAGTAAGACAGATCCTTGTCAACCGTGTCCACTTACAGACAGCATCTACTTGATGAATATATATACTTTAAATTGCTTAGCTCTTATACTTGCACATGGAGCAGAGAAACACCACTGAAAGACCTCCACAACCCTTCTATCCAAATTGACCTCTGTTCTCCAGGTAATCAAAATGTACACTTTAAGACCAGAGAGCATCCTCATTAGAATCCCTACAACCAGCTACAGACTGCCCAGAGCCTGGTTCTGTCATCTCTCAGAGGATCTGGTCAGAATGTATTACCAGGAGCAGATGTTCCCACTGACCCTGCTGAACCATGCTGTTTCTGACCAACAGGGGGCCACACACTAGACTAGCGTACATACCGTACGGTATCAGAACTGGCTCTTGATCTGATGCACCAGGCCATATAGCACACAGTACGGATGAAAACAAACATGGAGCGGGACTATTTAGAAAGATGACTAAGGATATTCTGAGAGACGGCTGGGTCTTGTTTTGCATGTCTACGTCAGAGGTTGAGCTTATACCCCGGGGCGGCAGGGTAGCCTAGTGGTTAGAGTGTTGGACTAGTAACCGGAAGGTTCCAAGTTCAAATCCCCGAGCTGACAAGGTACAAATCTGTCGTTCTGCCCCTGAACAGGCAGTTAACCCACTGTTCCTAGGCCGTCATTGAAAATAAGAATTTGTTCTTTACTGACTTGCCTAGTTAAATAAAATTGTAGATACAGTATATGGTCTATTGGAGTAATGCTGAGCAGAGACCTTAGAGATTGGTATTCTGGCTGGTTTGAACTTATCAGTGGATGTTATCCATATGCATTTATGTCAGCAGTAACAACAGGCCACACTACTACACTGCAGAGAGAGGGAACTCCTGCTGCTATTGCTGTCCACAGTATGTTACATGCATGTGTGCAGTATGTGTGCTATGAAAACCTACAGAGAAAGCAACCCTGTACAGTATGTGTGCTATGAAAACCTACAGAGAAAGCAACCCTCAATTAAAATGTTCCCCCATGATGCCAGGGCTGGGTTCAAAGCTGGGCACTCGTGGTTAGGCCACCATTCTATGGCACTCGGATCACTGTGTCTGTTCTCTCTCTGGAGGAACATGTCCCAGGCTTGGGTTCTGTTTTTAACAGGCAAGACAAAACACTACTCAACCATCTTATAAACAAAGAATATGTGTGCAAAACTAGCCAGAGTTCATGTCTCTTTGGACTGGGATTAAATAAGTCAATGTCAATAACTGAAGAGTGAGAAGTCAAATGAATAAAACCATAAAACAAGTTAGTTATTCTATTTCTAGAATGAAACTGTGGCTTTTTGATTTTCATCTTAAAATAAATTTTACACAAATCAAATATCTCGATCCTCTACTGCTGACTCACATATCCAGTTGGCTTAAATACCTGTTCTGAGCTAGCCCTGTAACCTGATGTACTACAGTACCCATGATGCTCTGTGCAACATATCCAGATGGCTCTCTGACACTCACCACATACTCAAAGACCTGTTCTGAGCTAGCCCTGTAACCTGATGTACTACAGTACCCATGATGCTCTGTGCAACATATCCAGATGGCTCTCTGACACTCACCACATACTCAAAGACCTGTTCTGAGCTAGCCCTGTAACCTGATGTACTACAGTACCCATGATGCTCTGTGCAACATATCCAGATGACTCTCTGACACTCACCACATACTCAAAGACCTGTTCTGAGCTAGCCCTGTAACATGATGTACTACAGTACCCATGATGCTCTGTGCAACATATCCAGATGGCTCTCTGACACTCACCACATACTCAAAGACCTGTTCTGAGCTAGCCCTGTAACATGATGTACTACAGTACCCATGATGCTCTGTGCAACATATTCAGATGGCTCTCTGACACTCACCACATACTCAAAGACCAGCGTCAGGGTCTCCTTGGTGTGGATGATGTCATGGAGCAGCACGATGTTGCAGTGCTTCAGACCTTTCAGAAGAGACGCTGGGAAAACACAGGATACAGTATTATTATCATGATGAAGCAGTTACATGCTGAACTACCATCAGTACTACCATTTATTTACAATATGATAAAGAAAATCATAGAATAGAATAAAGCCCAATATAAAAGAATAGAAGAATATAGCCTAATAGAATAGAATAGAACATAGCCTAATAGAATATAATATAGCCTAATATAATATAATATATCCTAATAGAATAGAATAAAGACCAATATAAAATAATAGAATAGAATATAGCTTAATAGAATGTAATATAGCCTAAAATAATATAATAATATATAGCCTAATAGAATAGAATATAATACAACCTAATAGAATATAATAGAATATAGCCTAATATAATATAATATAGCCTAATATAATATAATATAGCCTAATAGAGTAGAATATAGCCTAATTGAATAGAATACAACATAGCCTAATATAATAGAATATAACATAGCCTAATATAATAGAATATAACATAGCCTAATATAATATAGCCTAATAGAATATAATAGAATATAGAGGATGGTAATAGTAATATTTAGAATAGAATAGAACAGAAATTATTAGAAAATAATAGAATGGAATGTAATGGAACAGAAAATAAAATGATATAATACTTACTACCAGAGACATTTCAAATACATCTATCGCAATCATGAATCGCACTGGAGTCAATGCGGTTATGGTGAAATAGTTATATAACTGGTTTCAGTTTGCCACCAACTTTTTGAGAGTAGAAACTTTGAAAGAGAGAGAGAGAGAGAGAGAGAGAGAGAGAGAGAGAGAGAGAGAGAGAGAGAGAGAGAGAGAGAGAGAGAAGAGAGAGAGAGTAAAGAAAGGAAAGCCAAAGCCTTGGGGAGGGACCATCACATTATTTGGGAGGCAAAGCTCTGTGTCTATTATGTCAGCTTGCGGGCCGGGCGTGAACAGAGCAATTAGTGGTAATGGTCAGCGTCGCTCTAAACCCTCGCTGGAGGAGCCGTGCTGCGCTGTTTCAACTGGCGGCTACGGAGGGAGAGAACACTTCACACAACGCCTTTTCATGTGTTTGAAAGATGTGATCTGAGGCGCTACGGCTCCACCTCTCCCTCCACCCATTACTGAGGAGACACAATCACCACGGCTAAGCCAAACAAACAGTTGTCAGAAATCTTATCTCGTTAAGAGCTAAACAACACAGGGAACGGTCTCATTTAGAACAGAGAGCGGGCGCGGCATATTAAGTGAGTTTTTATTATGAGAAGCCTAAATGGGATTTTCAGACTGTTGCGAATGTGATTAATTTAGCAAACAGCAATTCTGTTTCAAGGGCACAGGGAGAGAAAGAACCTATGGCATCGTGATCTGCAGAGCAGAGCACACAGCACAGAGCCATTGTGCATTAACACTTAAAGCACTGAAACCCCTAAAGATCAAAGGCAATGCTCGTCTCACGCATATCTGTCCTAGTGGTATAGACACGAGGTACCTCAAAGGCTGCTGCACCAATTTAGGTAAAGATCTATACAGTCCATGCACCAGGCTCTCCCTACATCCCTCCTGACACACAGAGGCTGACTGTGTTGGTAATGTTATTGTGTGTGCCCATGCACACGTATGCCTAGATGCATGCACGGATGCGCACACGTATGCAAGCACGCATGCACTCACTCATTCATACACAAACACACACCTGGGTCCTCTCTCAGGGGTGTAGGTATTGCTTTCAACACAGCAATGTAATTCTGTCCACGTTTCCACTCTGGGAGCATCTCGGCCCAGTAATCGCTGAATTAGTTAAATTTCAAAGTGCTTTTCTGATCCGCTCACCGGGGGAGAGAAGGATGGGGAGGAAGGGAGGGAGGCTTGGGCGGGGATGAGGCGATGTGAAGAGGGGCTGGTGCATGGCTCTCAGCTCAGTTCATCAGCCCAGGATCCCACAGATCAAACAGCCAGAATATTTTTCTCATCTAAATGAAGCAAGGCTCCAGCCCAGCCAGGCCCAGCTCTGCCTGTGGAGGTGAGTCTGCCACATATTTCTCACACCCACCCTCACATTCAGGAACCTCCAAGCCTTCTAGCAACTCAGCTCCAGTTAGCCAGAACACCAAGGACTGCTAGCTGACCTTCACACAACTTGACCTGCTGTGACACACGGCCAGGGACCAGGAGAAAGCACCCCAGCGCCAAGAACAAACCTCTGAAGTGATTTAGCCCAGCGCCATGACAGAACGCTATGCAGAAGAATAAGGTAGACATGGCCCATGGGATGGGTTATTGGTTTTCAGAAGGCTGAAACTCAGTCAGATCCTTATCTAACTAACACCAGAGGCAGTTTTATAATTGGGCTGTGCTTGTTAAGGCTTCAGATTTGGCTTTTCTAGATGAAACATTTTTTTGTTAGAGACGTTAGCTCCCCTCTCTCTGACAACCCTCTGAACTAACAGTCACCATTACACAAACAACAAGTCCACTTAACCCAAGTACCTAGAATAACAACACTTAACCGTATCTTCAAACTCTTAAAGTCCAATTAAAGTGAACTCTACAGTATTTAGACTGTACAGGAGCCTAATCCTAATGTAACCCTTTAGGGTGTGACAGAGACCAACCTTCTCTGATGGCGGTGAACGGTGTCCCCTCCTCCTCCTGCAGACGAATCACTTTCAGGGCTACCAGCTTGCCGTTCACCCTGGCAACAAGAAGATAAGGCACCCCAACACGTTACACTTCATCCCATGAAAAAAGGACTCGATAATGAGGCAGGCAGTGAATGGAGAGAATGGTAGATTTCTGTAAGTCAATGAAATGCAATTTTGGAGCACTGAGGTGAGACTTAGTAGAAGACCAGAAGATTAAATAAAATGAACCTCACCAATCAAATCCATTGTAGTGAAGAAAAACACATTCAAAGTCACTTCATTACAGTGAGAAATTGCCTCAATACATTTCAATCCATTTACGGCTATGACATTTTAATTTGCTACATTTTAATTATCAGAACCTGGGGAATTTTACCGCTATGCACAAACAGGAAAAAAGGAAAATAACATTACAATAACTCTTAAACAATCGTTAAATAATTCCATTCCAAAATGATTTAATAAAACAAATTGTATTTCATGGTTGGGAAGTGCAGATTTGTTATTAGTGTAATATGGAAAATAAATGAATATGGAATATGGACAGTAATTGTGATTATCCTTAACCACTTTACTGCTTCATGATTACAAGCAGTTATGTGCATTTCAATTGGTCATATACAGTTATGTAGGAAATGAAGAAAATGCAGTGCAGTCAAAAACGTGATTTTCCTGTGTTTTATTTACAGTATATTTCCACACTTTAAGGTTGGAATAATACTGTGAAATTGGGAAAATTATTATAATGCCCTTTTAGTGTAAGAGCTGTTTGAAAAGACCACCTGAAGTTTCAGCCTGTTTTGGTGGGATGGAGTTTTGGCCTGCCTGGTGACATCACCAGACTGTAAATGTGTAAACCAATAAGAAAGAGAGTTCCAAACGTTTCCCTTTCCCACCCAGACCCCTCCCAGACAAAAAAACAATTGAAAACAATTTTAATTGCTAACCAAAAAAAAATGTGATATTGAGATAATAACAGCTGCATTGGACCATTCCATTAACATTGTTTAGGCACTCACTTGCTTTTCCCTTTGTATACTGTAGCGTACGAGCCTTCTCCCAGCTTCTCAAGCTTCTCATAGGAATCAGCCTTTCCGAACTTGGGGCTTGTGGGCTGAAACAGAGAGAGAGAATATAATTCAGGAAAAGAGACACCAATTTGAGTAGAGAGCACTCAGTTTGGCTGTATTAAGTGAGAGAGCAGCCTTAGGGGCAATCTATATATGTGTTGATGATGCAAGAGCCACAGCACTTGGAGCTTGGTTGATGTAACAGCATTGTTACCAAACAATAATGTTAACCCTAAGAAAGCTACTATATGTGCTATTTCACAAGGAGGGACATGGTACAGTAGATGTTGTGGTTTGGGTCAAGAGGCCTAAAGACAACAACACCAGATCCACTCTGTAACACCAGACACTTGTGAACCTGTTGGCACACAGCCTGTAGAAAAATGGCACGGTCTGTTTCACTGGTTTCTACTCTGGATGATGGAAAGCTTTCAGTCATCCAGGAAATGGGTTGTGTAGGATTTCACACACAGAGACTCTGTAATAAAGGTCTGGAGGAAATATCACTGCTGCAGCAAGCAGGACCGAATACCATTGAAAGAAAAAAAAATAGTAGTATGTGCTTTGTTTATCTCAGAAGATCTCAAGAGTATATTGCTTTTAAGCCACTTCAGACCCCAAATTCCACACTTCTATAACTAATTTTCATATTTCTGGAGTTCATTGGTAAGATAACAGTGCAGAAGGTGTACGCTTTGCAGGTACAACCATTTTAATAAACAAGTTTTGGCTGCATGGTATTGACAATCAACTGTTGAATGAAAATATGATGGGTCCTATCAATGTTTGAATGAAGATGGTACCCATTCTATCATTGGAAAACAGCAGGTAGGTCCTATAGAGTCGGAACAAATCCTGTCCGTGTCATGTTTCTCTCTAAGTGCTCCGTGGGGATCATGATGGATCATGGGACGGTGACAGAGGTGACACCAGTCAGATGAATTAAGGCCGCCGAAGGCAGACCTGGCTCTCTAGAGAAGACAGGCTATGTGCACACTGCCCACAAAATGAGGTGGAAACTGAGCTGCATATCCTAACCTTCTGCCAAATGTATGACCATATTAGAGACACATATTTCCCTGTGATTACACAGACCCACAAAAGAATTCGAAAACAAATCCAATTTTGATAAACTCTCATTTCAATTGGGTTTAATAACACAGTGTGCAATCACACCTGGCCAGGGTAACAGGAGAACAGAGGACACAACAAGCTACTGGATCGGTTTCATAATAGTGTGTCATGTTTACGGCCTGTTCGATTTGTTCCACTCTTACTAATGTTACAGACCCACTTATCAATCATTTACAGACGGGGAGAGTAAAGAAAGAAAGAAAGAAAGAAAAGAAAGAAAGAAAGAAAGAAAGGAGAGAGAGCGAGACAGGCAGACAGAGAGAGAGAGAGAAACAGAGAAAGAGAGCAAGAGAGATAGAGAAGTAACACTCATGCATTCGTCTTGAACTCTTCACGGAAATGGAGTGATAAAAACCCATTACCCATAACACACTGCAGCTGACAGCTTCCTCCAAAATCTCTCTCTATCTCAGACAATCACGCCCAAAAGGAATTCAACTAGAAAGTCTCAACCTCCATCAGCAACTCTTCTTTGGAGGAAACGTGTGTGTGTGTGTGTGTGTGTGTGTGTGTGTGTGTGTGTGTGTGTGTGTGTGTGTGTGTGTGTGTGTGTGTGCATATGCCTCCGCATGTCATCAAGACTTTCTCTTACATTCCATTGTTATCTTTAAGAATAACTGAAAAGAACAATGACTGACAGCAATGTAACCTGTTGTGGACCTGTCTGTCCTTTCAGTGATGTAGCATTTCAGCCCTGGTGGCAGACAGAGATAAATATATCTGCGATCTCTTACTGTTGTCATATTTTAAATACAGGGGCTTCTAGAGGTTAACGTCTGGCTGCTGTAATGTCTCTGTTTTGTCATTTAAAGAGCGAGTGTACCAGACAAGAGAAAGCTCCAACACATTCCAGACAATCCCTGGGGAATAGTTCTCCTGTTATCATTGTCTCTCTTTGGGCAGTGTGGGCACACACGTAAACACACACGCATGTATGTGCACATACACACACGCATGCAAAAAAGCACATAAGCACACACACGCAAACATGCACTCACAGTTTTTAGCAGTGTCTTCTCCTCTCTGGTTGCTATCTAGTGATCTCCTGCTGCCCCACTAATAAGTCCATGCAGCATTTCTGAGGGTTTTATAAACAAATACATTCTCCTGGGAGACGACAGGAAGTGAGTGAAACCCAGCTGGACAGGCTGCAGGCAGCTCACACATCTCAGCCTATTACAGGTCAAATACAGGGCTGTTAAAGGCCAATGTAGGGTCTGGTAGAACTCAGATGGGCCGGGATATGCTGCAACAACGGGATATGCTGCAACATAGAATCTGCTGCAACATGGAATCAGCTGCAACACGGAATCTGCTGCAACACGGAAACTGCTGCAACACAGAATCTGCTGCAACACAAACACACTCACCTAGTGTCTGTTATATAGTAACCTGACCCAGGACCAGATATATCCCCAAAGATACGTCCAACAAACACAGGGTAGTTTTTCAGCCAACAGCCTGGTGAGCCAACACAAACACACACTCAGGACCAGTCAATGTGTGAAGCGGCTCTCCAGCGGATTGTTGGCCTGATGGTTTAGCAGAACACAGGTTGAATATTAGAGAAATGGAGGTCAAGGTTAAGGGTGAGACACATCACTAGCCTGATTGGCTAAGAGCCTACTACCTGGCCGGATAGCCCCACTTCATTTCCCCACCAGTTAACAAGGAATTGGATGTCTCGGGGTAAGGTGGGGGTCCTATGGGGATACCGTTCAGCTTTGCCTCTCTCTCTCTCTCCTCTCTCTCAATTCAATTTCTCTCTCTCTCCCTCTCTCTCTGTCTCCTCCAGTGTAAGTGCCCCTTGTACTGTACATCTCATGCATTTTCCATGTCCATGAATGTTCAACCAAATGGATGCTATCTGGGGTTCTCTTTCAACCTTTCATTTTCTCTCTGTTTCTAGCCTTTGTCTCTGTCCTCTCTCTGTGGATGGTAAACACCTCAGGTCTCTTCCTGCCTACCCCATGCTGATACAGTACTGTAAGCTAAAGACCCTACGGAAGTTATTTGACATTTACCATTTAATGTTCGACAACAAGAGTGCAGAGCTCTGGTCCTCAAGGGCAGCAGGGGCAGCGTACACCAGGTGTTTGTCCTTGGCTTTTAATTAGACATTCATTACAATCTGTGGAGCCAGGTGTGTGGACCCTCTGGCCAGGCAGTAGCATTAACTGGTTGATTACATGTCTGGGAGAAAGAGCTGAAACCTAACAGCAGGACTGTGGTCCGTGAGGACTGTAGCTCTGAGATGTGCATCAATGTACTTTTGGAAATACTAGAACATCACTGGAAAATAAGTGGTTCAGCATAAAATGCTGAAAAAATAAGAGAAGTAGTCAGGGAAAGATGGCTGCTGGCTCCAGTAGCCTAAGCAATAGGACCATTACACTTACATTACATTTACATCAATTTACATTGTTAGATGTGTTGTGACCCAAACTGTCACGGTTGTTAGGATAGACAGACCAATGCCCAGCAATAAACAATAAACAAACAATGACCGTGAAGTAACTGAGCACACATCAGCACTCAACAAAACAATACCCCACAAAGCAGGTGGGAGAAAGGGGTTCCTAAATATGATCCCCAATAGAAGCAACGATTACCAGCTGCCTCTAACTGGGAACCATACAACCTAGCCACATAGAAAATCAATGACTGGAATACCCCCCTAGTCACGCTCCTGACCTAAACACCGAGGGCTCTCCATGGTCAGGGCGTGACCCGCTCTTCCACTCTCCGCTGCACCGCCAACCACCCCTCGTGCCCCCCCCCGCCCCAAACAAATCTTGGGGTTTCTGTGGCCACGGTCCCCGGCGTCGTCACTGTCATTCCATCTTCCTTGGTGTCTCCTTCCAAGGAAGGGTCTCACATCTGGACATGATTTCCTCCCATGTCCAAAACTCCTTAACCTCCATAACACGCTGCTTGGCCCTGCATTGGTGGGATATTCTGTCACTGTTGTTAGGATAGACGGACCAAGGCGCAGCGTTATTCGAGTTCCACATGTTTTATTAGTGAAACTTAAACAAAACAATAAACAACAACCATGAAGTAACAGCGCACACATCAGCACTCAACAAAACAATATCCCACAAAGCAGGTGAGAGAAAGGGCTTCCTAAATATGATCCCCAATTAGAGACAACGATTACCAGCTGCCTCTAATTGGGAACCATACAACCCAGCCACATAGAAAACCAATGACTAGAACACCCCCCCTAGTCACGCTCTGACCTAAACACCATAGAGAACTGAGGGCTCTCTATGGTCAGGGCGTGACACAAACAAATCATACTGAAAAATTACAAACAAATTACAGAAATGCCGACACACAATCATTCACGAATAATATAATAGATATTACATCTTATTGTGTGTGCACAATAATAATAATTGAGCTAAATGAAAATACATTGAAGACACGATTTGAAACATGTCTAATCTACATGATTAAGCAATACAGGTCTTCTGGTAACAACATTCAATTAGCCACCAAATGGAAATGACATTCTGGTGAGCTTGTTTTCTCATTTTCAGATCATCAATCTTAACCTAACGTAGGAGGAGTAAAAGAAACGCCTGAGGGAAGTCGGATGGAAACGGAAGCGTCCGTTTTGAGGCTTTGCCTCTTCTCTGCTTTTCCACATGAAAAGCGGATGATTTTGGTGACACCCACACGGATGCACTCACACTCACATCCATCTAAATTGAGTTTTAAATGCCAAAACAAAACACTAGCAAAACACTAGCAAATACAGAATAATAATACAGAATTTTCTCTCCCATTATTGTCTGACGTCATTGCTATAGCATTGTGTGCTGTATATTAGTGACTGTACTGTACATATAGACTGCACAGTGTATTGTATACATTTAAAAACAAAACAACTATGTTTTAAGTGAGAAGTAGGCATTGGTCTGAAATTCACGAGCACCACAATGCATACTTCACCCATACTCTACCAAGGTTTTCCAGCACACCACTTTGACCTACTACAGTAGCTATGTTGGTCAATTGTACTTTCAACAATGTGTATGCAGGTTGCTAAGGATTCAAACCTTCTCAAACAGCCTAGTTCACACTCTTACAGGAGGTGCTTCCACAATGATGTGATTTGTACCACATTCAAGGTAATGTATTGCACCCCACACTAAGACAATGTGTGCTTGAGCAAAACACAGGAATACAAGTAAAAGTACACAATAATGACAAATGGCAACAGAAAAAAATGTAGTTATTAGTATTTATTTAATATTAACAGTTGCATTTCTAGAGAGAAGCAAAAAAACTGAAGCCCATTTAAGCCAATATGGCATAAACTGGAAATGTTTACCCTGATCTCTTTTAACAAGACAAGGGAGAAAGCTCCTGTAAAATACACAAAATAATCAACATGTACCCACTAACTATTGAAATGAAAATGTTTTCTGAAGAAAGGCCTAGTACTGCACTACCTGTAAACAACAGTGAGTTATTACAAAAGAAACAATTTACAATCAAACGTACATTCATCAGACATAGTAAACTTTGCACTTACAATTCAGGGATGGCCACAATTGCGCTTGAATAGCTACAGGGTTATGCAGGCTGTCTTGTTCAAGCCCAGTTCTACCACACCTGATTCTACTATTTCATGTCTCTATGAACAGAAAGGCATGTATGACCCTGTGGCTCGTCAATAGCAATTTTAGTAACTCCTGATACAAACACTGTGACAAATGACAAACTGCTGAGAAACAAACACCTGTAACAAAAAAGTACAAAATACTTTTAAGAATAAATATTTACAAATCTGACATTGGATAGGTGCTCTAAATCCTTAGCTACAAATGTTTTTAGTAATGTTGTACACAGCTGTCCAACTCCAGTAAATGAGCACACATTCCCACATATATAAATGTCAGTATAAATATGAAATTAGATGGGCGTACTCACAGATCTGGAACAGAACATACAGAACTGCTACTGATAGTGTGTGATGTACTGTGTGAATATGAATAAGCGTAGGTCGTTGGTCAGCTAGACGTGGGCCAGCTTGAAGAATTTCTTAGCTTCTCAAATGACAGAAAGTGGTGCCTGAAAAGGAATTGTTTACAACCTGTGCAACTTATCGCATGTATTTGTAACGTAGGGATGACATGCATGTGACAGATGAGGGCAGTGATGGCTTCTTCTTCGAGAGTTTGAGAGCTGGTCTCTCCACTGTTCTCCCCTCTGTAGAAGTAAGACAAGCACACCACTACTAGTATGCGTCACACTCTCTGTACCTTGCCACTCAACGATGCCGAACGAACCCAAAGGCTCTTTTAAGAAACACCTAATAAATGAAAGTAATCACACATTGAGCGTACGTGTGCACACCAGTGTGCGAGTGTGTAATGGGAAAGAGGAGGGGGGGTCAATAGTTATACACGAAAGAGAATGGCCGAAATAGCCCCTCCGGTAGGTGAACCCAGGACCTTCAAACCCCAGCGTGGTGATGCTACGCATTACACTACGGACCCTGTTATAGATACAGTGGGGCAAAAAAGTATTTAGTCAGCCACCAATTGTGCAAGTTCTCCCACTTAAAAAGATGAGAGAGGCCTGTGATTTTCATCATAGGTACACTTCAACTATGACAGACAAAATGAGAAAAAAAAACAGAAAATCAGATTGTAGGGTTTTTAATAAATTTATTTGCAAATTATGGTGGAAAATAAGTATTTGGTCAATAACAAAAGTTTATCTCAATACTTTGTTATATACCCTTTGTTGGCAATGACAGAGGTCAAATGTTTTTCTTAAGTTTTACACACTGTTGCTGGTATTTTGGCCCATTCCTCCATGCAGATCTCCTCTAGAGCAGTGATGTTTTGGGGCTGTTGCTGGGCAACACGGACTTTCAACTCCCTCCAAAGATTTTATATGGGGTTCTGGAGGCTGGCTAGGCCACTCCACGACCTTGAAATGCTTCTTACGAAGCCACTCCTTCGTTGTCCGGGCGATGTGTTTGGGATCATTGTCATGCTGAAAGACCCAGCCACGTTTTTCTTCAATGCCCTTGCTGATGGAAGGAGGTTTTCACTCAAAATCTCACGATACATGGCCCCATTCATTATTTCCTTTACATGGATCAGTCGTCCTGGTCCCTTTGCAGAACAATAGCCCCAAAGCATGATGTTTCCACCCCCATGCTTCACAGTAGGTATGGTGTTCTTTGGATGCAACTCAGCATTCTTTGCCTTCCAAACATGACGAGTTGAGTTTTTACCAAAAAGTTTGATTTTGGTTTCATCTGACCATATGACATTCTCCCAATCTTCTTCTGGATCATCCAAATGTTCTCTAGCAAACTTCAGACGGGCCTGGACATGTACTGGCTTAACCTCTTACACTTATTGGCACTATTTCATTTTGGAAGAGTCCCGTTTTAAACAAGATATTTTGTCACAAAAAGATGGTAGGCATATAATTGCTACTGTTGGTCCCACTCTCGTGTCCAGGTCAAATATCTTCTCTAGGTGCCCTTTGTGAGCTTCAGGCAAAACCAAGATGACTTGGCATCCAGGAAATGACAAGGATTTTTGAGGCTCTGTCTTTCATGATTTCCTTATATGGCTGTGAACGCAAGAGGAATGAGTCTGCCCTTTCTGTGTTTCCCCAAGGGTGAGATCGTATTTGTAGGCAGATCGTTGGAAGATTGACCCCCAGATTTACCACGTGTCCCCCAGTGTCAGTGGTCTTGTATGTCTTCCATTTTTCCATAAGAAGCAAGCTTCCAAGAACTGCATGTCAATGATTTCTTGAGGAATTCCAAACTGCTTACCATGTTTGGTCGATTTAGTAGTTAATCCGGAAAAAGTTTCCTGTTGTAGGTGACTGCATTTTCGGTTTCTGTAGCCAGGCGCAATTTGAAAACGGAACGATTTCTCCTACACACAGACGCTTTCAGGAAACACTGCGCATTTGGTATGTGGCTGGGAGTCTCCTCATTGAAAACATCAGAAGCTCTTCAAAGTAAATGATTTTATTTATTTGGTTATCTGGCTTTTGTGAAAATGTTGAGGTACATGTACACAAAATGCTATGCTCTTTCATACTCTTACACAAATTAGTCAATTTCTATGGTTCAAAAGCATATTTTGAAAATCTGAGATGACAGTGTTGTTAAGAAAAGGCTAAGCTTGAGAGCAAACAGCATTATTTTCTTTGAGATTTTCAGAAATCTTGCTTGTTTGTAGGTGACCAAATACTTAGTTTCCCGGATCCGGGATGGGGAGTTTCAAAGGTTTTTAGGGGGACACGTTTGGCACTTAAAAGTCCTGGCGGCGTAATGTGATTTGATGGATTGTTTTTTCCCATTTTGTCAGGTCATTCAGTTAGGTCCCCCTATGATGTTCTCGGATTTTTGCTCACCGTTCTTGTGATCATTTTGACCCCACGGTTGAGATCTTGCGTGGAGCCCCAGATCGAGTGCCCCAGATCAGTGGTCTTGTATGTCTTCCATTTCCTAATAATTGCTCCCACAGTTGATTTCTTCAAACCAAGCTGCTTACCTATTGCAGATTCAGTCTTCCCAGCCTGGTGCAGGTCTAAATTTTGTTTCTGGTGTCCTTTGACACTTCTTTGTCTTGGCCAAAACTGTTTGAGGTTGTTTTGTTGTGGACAGGTGTCTTTCATTGATAACAAGTTCAGGTGCCATTGAACATTTAGGTGTACCTATTCCTTGGTTCCATTTTTTCTGTGGGAGAAACAATTGGTTGACTAAATATTTTTTGCCCCACTGTATGTCAACTAATCAAGATAGCAAATGTGCCATTTTATTTTGACTTCACACAGGTCGTGGAAGCAAGCAATGATCCTTATGAGGTTGTTGTTTTACCTGGATGCTTTGTGTGCGACCTGCACCCCTGCTACTTTTTACTTGTGAATGGCGAATTCAGGTTTTCAGGAACACATTACAAAGTAACTTGACACTGTGTTGATCAGTAAGCGCAAATTTGGATTATAATGACAAGAAGAAAATAGCATTGACAGAGGATGGTGCGAACTAAATTAATGAGTAAGCTAAGGGATATAATTTGCTATGGATTTTCTAACAGCGACCCGTTTGTTCTGGCGTGTGCATGTATTATAAATAAACAGTGTGGCAGTTTTCCCAGTTGATTACACACAACTGTTCAGTCATAGCAAAGCTAGCTACCTTCCTTTTGCTTGTTATCCAACTGGTGTAAGCTAGCTAGCTACCTTCATTTAGCTTCTTATGCAACTGGTGTAAGCTAGCTAGCTTCCTTCCTTTTGCTTCTTATCCAACTGGTGTAAGCTAGCTAGCTGCAGCTACAAGCATTCTCCTAGTTAGCTGCTAGTGTTGAGTAGCAACCGAGTTGCATCCGGTTTTAGAACTCTGAGATTTGGCTGAAAAGTCAGCATTGTCAAAAATGTTCCAGAAAAGAGGCACATCGTTGGTTTTTATTGGGCAGAAATGTGCACATGAGAGCAATACAAGAAGCGGGGAGGGTGTCATATTGGCTTACATGTGATGGTAGGGAGATATGACTTTAACATTGAGCTTCAACCAATGTGTACTATAGTCGCGCCAACCAGTATAATGTACTGCAGGCCTATAGTCTGTACTGTATACTATCGACTGCAGTGTTTCCCAACTGTCGACCTGTGGGCCAAATTTGGCTCGTGGGTGGTTTCATTTGAAACCCCCAAGTTTTCAGAGCAAGAAATCAACAACAATTATTTAAAAATATATATTTAAAAAATTTGAACATAAAAGACCAGGAAAACAGCTCCAAGTGATTTTTATTTAATACATCTGTTGCCATGTATTCCCACGTTTTAGTCAAACACTATATCTGTTTGGGCTTCTTGTGGTCAATTTACAGTCCACAAAATATTTGTAATTATGTAATTATCATTATTAATAATGATCCCTGCTGTTCAGTGAGTAGACAACAGACAGGGTATACTATAGACTGTGCTGTGTATTTTATATACAGTATGTAGCATACAGTGTGTAGGCTACTGTATAGACTTACAGAACTGGGGCTGGAGTGTCGGCGCAGTTTGGGCGACTCTTTCCCAGTGGAGGAGGCCTTGGAGGAGATACAGGCATTGTTCTCTGAGTGCACCCTCTTCACCTGGCTGGCGGGTTTCTCGAAGGCGTCGAAACCGCTCTGTGTCCGCTGAACCCTTACCTTCCTATCCTCAGGGATGGTGTCCAGGGGCGTGATGACCGAGTCCTTTCCCTGGCCGCTGCGTGTGGACATCTTTGTGACACATATCTGAGAGGAGAGAGACCCGAGAGAGAGGGAGGAGAGAAAGGAGAAAGAGGGTGAGCGAAAATGAAAGTGAGGAAAATGATTACATCTGCATTTACTGCTGTTCGGACCAATATTACCCCCCTTCCCCCCACCAACTCCCCTCCTCCTCTAGATCTACCTTCATGTAATCTCTCTGTCTGTCTCCATCTCTCCCTCCCTGTGGAGTCCCAGTGCTACCTCTCTCTGTTAGAAGGTCTTTATCTCCATATCCCTCTGATCAAAACACAGCAACCATACTACTCTGTTTCTGCTGCTGCCTCTTTTACACCCCATTGCTGCTGTGCCTACTCACATACTCACAAGTACACACAAGTGCACATATGCGCACACAAACACACACATACACACGCATTTCCTCTAAACACAATGCTACCTACCAGCTACTCCACAGCCGCCAAAGAGTGTGTTTGTTCCCTGGGCAAAAAAGGACCAGGCAGCGTGTCGTGTTGTGCCACAGCCTACCTTTCAGATTAAATATTTAGGACTGGACTCCTATTCTAATCACTACATATATACAATGACCAGGCTGAAGAAGAGTCACCTTGCAGCTCTCAGAGCGGAGTAGCTCTCTCACCCAGGTTAGGATTAGTCACGTTACACAGTTGGGCTTCTGACAGGGAACAAACAACAACAAATCATAATTTCCACGGGCTCTGTCGCAAACACGGACAAGCCAGTGGCTAGTGCTGATGGATTTCGCATTAGTCCCCTAGATAATTTTGATTGTATGGACATTCAAAACTGGCTGAAATGGATCGGGCGCTTTGAAAGGTACAGGGTAGCATCAGGCTTAAACGTGAAAAATTTGGCATTTCAAGTTAATACACTGATCTACTCTATGGGTGATGAAGCCGAGGATATATTAAATGCTTCAACGTTGACTGAGGAAGAGAAACTGAACTACAGTGCTGTTAAAGACTGTTTTGAAATGCATTTTGTAGGGAGACAACATTATATTTGAGAGAGCTCGGTTTAATATGCGCAAACAGGAGAAGGGTGAAACCACCGACAGTTTTATCACAGCTGTTCACAAACTAGCAGAACGTTGTCAGTTTGGCGGCTCAGGGAAGAGCTGATCCGGATCGGATTGTAGTCGGAATAAGAAATGTATCACTTTCTGAAAAGTTACAGTTGGATTCCCAGCCTATATTGTCCAAAGCTGTAAACCAGGTTAGGCAGAGTGAGGCAGTAAAAAGACAGCAGACGATGCTGCGCGACAGCAGCTCCTTGCAGAGCGAAGAGAGTGAGGAAATAGATGCATTTTCATACCGAGCTAAAAAGGAGGGGAACACAGAACAGAGACAGACGTGGAGAAAACAATCACAGACAGCACCAGTAGCTAGTTCAAGTGTTTGTCGCAAATGAGGACAATTTTCAGCTGTCTGTCGATTAAAGCAAATGCATGAGGTTTCAGAGGAGGTACAGTAGGACAGCATCTTTCTGGGAGAAGTAAAGGAAAACAATACTGGCTGACATTCAGACATTAAACTCAATAAGGAGGTTGTGTCATTTATACTAGACACTGGGGCAGCAGTGACAGCTATCCCAACTAGGCTGTATAGCTATAGTAGAGATGGCCCTTTGCTCTCTACAAACAAAAAACTGTACGGGCCCAGTAATAAGATATTACCAGTTGTAGGGCAGTTGGTGATTAAACTGGAGAGTAAAGACTAAAGTGCCCTCCAGCCTGTCTTCGTCATTGACTCTCTGGCCAGACCGTTGCTGGGGCTGCCTGCAATTGAAGCATTGCAACTCATTGAGAGAGTGAGCGAACTGGAGGACCCAGGTGAGGTTTTCAAAAATAAATTCCCAAAAGTGTTTTCTGGTCTAGGAAGGATAGAAGGTGACCACAAAATCCAGCTGAAAGAGGATGCTGTCCCCTATGCCCTTACCACCCCCCGCCGGGTGCCTATCCCTTTATTGGCCAGAGTAAAGGAAGAGTTGGGGAGGATGGAAGAAATTGGGGTGGTGTCTAAAATAGAGAGTCTCACAGACTGGTGTGCAGGGATGGTGGTGATCCCAAAAGCCAATGGGGACATGAGGATCTGTGTGGACATGACTAACTTGAATGAGGCACTCTGCAGAGAGAGACACATCTTACCATCAGTGGAGCAGTCACTGGCTCAGTTGGATGGCTCACTAGTCTTCACAAAGCTGGATGCCCGCTCAGGTTTCTGGCAGATACCGCTGTCATCAGAGAGTAGGGCATCACAACGTTTATAACACCGTTTGGACGTTACTGTTTTAACGTTTTGCCATTTGGAATCGCTTCCGGTCCTGAGCATTTCCAAAGACGCATGTCCCAGCTGTTGGAGGGGCTGAGTGGCATCATAGTCCACACGGAAAATGTGCTTGTGTGTGGAAGGGACAGAGCAGAACATGATGTAAGGCTCACAACAGTTCTGACCAGACTCCAGGAGACTGGCCTGACACTCAATGAAAAATGCACATCTGCACAGTCAGAGGTATTGTTCTTGGGACACACAATCAGTGCAGCTGGAATAGAGCGAGACCCGGAGAAGATCAGCGCCATCACAGATATGCCCAGACCCCAGAATGTGGCTGAAGTCAGGACCTTCTTAGGCATGGCCACTATATGTAGGTTCCTCCCACAGTTGTCAGATACAATCAAACCCCTGAGAGACTTACTAGCCAAAGAGAATGACTGGTCATGGGGTCACGTGCAACAGGTGATGTTTGACAAAATCAAAGGAGACCTGGCCTCACAGAGAGTGCTGGCCCAGTACCGTCCCCACGCTAAGACAAAAGTATCAGCAGACGCATCATCCTTTGGGCTAGGGGCGGTCCTCACACAGACGCAGGACAACATGGAGTGGCGTCCAATAGCATACATCTCCCGAAGCTTATCCGACACAGAGCAAAGATATGCTCAAGTGGAGAAGGAGGCGTTGGCTATCACATGGGCATGTGAAAGGCTCAGCCAATACCTTATTGGCCTGCAGTTTACAGCAGAGACTGACCACAAACCACTGTTGGCTCTGTTAGGGACAAAAGCACTGGACGACTTGCCTCCCAGAGTTCTGCGCTTCCGCCTCAGATTACTGTGATTCACCTACAAGATGGTGTATGTGCCAAGGAAGGCACTGATCACAGCAGATGCACTCTCCAGGGCCCCAATTAAACATCAATTATCAGAGGAGGAGCATTGTCTAGAGGATGAGGTACAGGTGTCCATTAATGCAGTAAGGGACAGCCTACCTGCATTTCAGACCAAACTGCAGCAGATTGCAGAGGGGCAACATCGAGACCCCACCTGCCGACAGATGCAAAAAGGGATGGCCCAGGCAGGAGGAACTGCCTCCGCTGCTGAAGCCATTTTGGGTTCACCAAAGTGACTTCCACTGTAATGGAGACCTTCTCCTGAAAGGACAACGGAGAGTTATCCCAGAGATTCTACAACCAGGAATGCTAGACAGAGTGCATGAGGGACACATGGGGATAACCAAATGCAGACTGAGGGCTCAATAGTCAGTGTGGTGGCTTGGTTTGAGTACTCAGATTGTCAAGCTGGTGGCCCAGTGTGAGGTCTGTACAAAATGTCAACCTTGTCATCCGGAGCCAATGACGGCAACAGAGCTGCCAAAATTACGCTTATCTGCTAGTGGTAGATTACTATTCAAGATACATTGAAATAGCAAAGACACCCATAACCACATCAGCTGGAGTTATCAATAGATGAAAGTAATCCAGGCAAGGAGTCGCTGAGGTCCTGGTTACAGATAACGCTCCCCAGTTCTCTGCCATCTCCTTTTCTGCTTTTGCCACAGAATATGACTTCACACATGTGACCAGTAGCCTCCATGCACAGAGTAATGATGAGGCAGAGAGAGTTGTGGAATGCTGAAAAAGAACAAGGATCCATACAGGGCTCTGTTAGCTTACAGAGTTACACCACTGCATCGTGGGCCATCGCCTGCCGAGCTCCTGATGGGCAGGAGGCTGCGTTCCCCATTGCCTGTCTCGCCGACTCAGCTTAAACCCAGGGGCAAACGGCTGAAAAACATGCAAACTGTAGACTTTAGACACCGTGCTACGGAGAGGCCAGAGCTGACCGAAGGTCAACATGTGTGTGGATTACAAACTCAAAGACACCAGCAATAGTGCTGAGGAAAGCGGATGCCCCATGTTCCTATGTGGTGGACACAGGCTCAGAAGAGGTACGAAGGAACAGAACACACCTCAGAGCTCTTCCAGATCTACCAGCCACACAGACCGAGGCCACAGAAAATGCACAAAAAGAGGGTGAAGGAGGGAGAATGCTCACAGAGTCACAGCGCGCCCAAAAAGGGATGTGAAGCCACCAGAGTGGCTGAAAGATTGTTACGTGAAGAGAAAACATACTGTTGGGGACCATTCCCAGCAAAAAGAGCCTAAGTTAATGTTCATACTGTGTGATTGAATGCTTTCATACTGTTTCAGGATGTGAAGTAGCGTGTTAGAGAATAATACTGGTTTCCAAATTGCATTTCAGTTATGCTTCAGTGGTTATGCATGTTGAGTTCTTCTTCATTGGAGAGGGGAAGATGTAGTAGGATGTCCCTTGAGGGTATCCGTACCTAGGTATGACATGCGAGGGTTAGGTTACTGCACTGATAGACAGGCTTGATCCTTGAGACACATTTGACAGAAGTACCGAAACTAGTACCAAAGCATTTGACATGTTCTAGTCTTGGAAAAAGTACATACATATTGGTATACAGTGCAACACTAATGCACTAATGCATGCAGAGTAAATCTCGACAACAACACAACGACATAACCCATATGTCCCAAACAAAACATTTTAACAGTAATTAATGCAAAAATAACATCAACAGCAATGTACAAGACCTTATATCAGATGCTTGTGTAAATGCACGTGCACACGCACACACACACACACACACACACACACACACACACACACACACACACACACACACACACACACACACACACACACACACACACACACACACACACACATGCATACTTACTGCATTACATCCTCTCTCTACCAGTTCCTCCCATTCCCCAGCCCACATCCCACTTCCCTTCCTGACCTCCCAAAAATGTCAGAGCAAGACTCTATGAGCCTCTCTGGAACTCTGTGGAGAACAGAGTGGCTGGCAGACAGAGAACAGAACAGACTGGCAGGAAGACACACACACAAT
This sequence comes from Oncorhynchus masou masou, assembly GCF_036934945.1. Lineage (NCBI taxonomy): Eukaryota > Metazoa > Chordata > Actinopteri > Salmoniformes > Salmonidae > Oncorhynchus > Oncorhynchus masou. Next base: position 12,508,740 of record NC_088241.1, on the reverse strand, counting down.
CAGCATCTATGGTTGTGACATGTGCAAACAAACATTTGTGCATGCTATCATTATATCATGGCTGTAGGCAGGGCATACTGTCTGTAGTTTACCTATTATGACACCCTGAATCAGTCTCTGTCACCCTAACCCAGATAGGACAGTCTCACTATGATATATGAGCTGCAAGATTATTAGAGAATGTACGGTAGTGGTTTAGTGTCGGTAGTGCCTCTCCTTGTTCGGGTGGTGCTCGGCGTTCGACGTCACCGGTCTTCTAGCCATCATTGATACATTTTTCATTTTCCATTGGTTTTGTCTTGTCTTCCCACACACCTGTTTTCAATCCCATTCATTACCTGTTGTGTATTTAACCCTCTGTTTCCCCTCATGTCTTTGTCAGAGATTGTTTTATTGTCAGTGTAGTTTTATGTTGTATAGGTGCGCGACGGGTCCTCGTACCCATGTTTGTTGATATATGTACATTTTAGTGTTATGGAGCATGTTACGTGGACTTTATTAAAAGACTCCATTTTACACTCCGTTTGACTCTCCTGCGCCTGACTTCCCTGCCACCTATACACATATGCCTGACATTTAGTTACAATACAATATGTGATATATAGATTATTAGATAATGTGGTTCAATTACACTACAATATGAGCTAGATAGATTATTAGAGAACTGTGAGCGCAGAATTGCAAGAGGATGTTATAATACTTTTATTGCATCAAATGGTTGTTTTATGCAACAGAATACGGGGTTGTTAGAAGACTCATCTGTGTGTGTTATACTGAGGATGGGCCTCTGGATGATTTACGATGTCTTTGGGGATACCACATTCCAGAGCATGAGTTAATGTTTCTGTTCTATATGGTACCAGGGAGAGATGACCCCAGGGCCAGACCCTGGTCTCTACACAAAGAAAACAGTTTTTACAGCAGATACTGTCTGCTGTGAATTATAAGTATCTTTCATACAAATCTTAACCTTGTGACCCATTCCATACATCTGTTGGTCATGTAGACAGAAAGGGGTGTATCTTGGCTATAAAAGACCTTTGTACTTTTGTCTCGGGGCTCTCAACTAAGCATCTGAGGGTGATTCGTCAACCAGCCATCATTATCGTAGAGCACTCAATCGATTCACTTTAAATGTGTTTGTTGTATTGACCTGCTCCCTTATTAATACGTCAATAAAGATTCCGTTTAAGTATAACTCTGACTTGTGTGATACGTTTGTCTCTCCTCATTTGATTGTAAATAAATTAACCACCACAGAATGTACGGTAGTGGTTCAGCTACACTACAATAGGAGCAAGATATATTATTAGAGAATGTACGGTAGTGGTTCAGTTACACTACAATATGAGCTAGATATATTATTAGAGAATGTACGGTAGTGGTTCAGTTACACTACAATATGAGCTAGATAGATTATTAGAGAATGTACGGTAGTGGTTCAGTTACACTACAATATGAGCTAGATAGATTATTAGAGAATGTACGGTAGTGGTTCAGTTACACTACAATATGAGCTAGATATATTATTAGAGAAGGTACGGTAGTGGTTCAGTTACACTACAATATGAGCTAGATATATTATTAGAGAAGGTACGGTAGTGGTTCAGTTACACGACAATATGAGCTAGATAGATTATTAGAGAAGGTACGGTAGTGGTTCAGTTACACGACAATATGAGCTAGATAGATTATTAGAGAAGGTTTGGTAGTGGTTCAGCTACACTACAATATGAGCTAGATAGATTATTAGAGAATGTACGGTAGTGGTTCAGTTACACTACAATATGAGCTAGATAGATTATTAGAGAAGGTATGGTAGTGGTTCAGCTACACTACAATATGAGCTAGATATATTATTAGAGAAGGTACGGTAGTGGTTCAGCTACACTACAATATGAGCTAGATAGATTATTAGATATTATTATCTAGATAGAAGGTATGGTAGTGGTTCAGCTACACTACAATATGAGCTAGATATATTATTAGAGAAGGTACGGTAGTGGTTCAGCTACACTACAATATGAGCTAGATAGATTATTAGAGAAGGTATGGTAGTGGTTCAGCTACACTACAATATGAGCTAGATAGATTATTAGCTACACTACAATAGAAGGTATGGTAGTGGTTCAGTTACACTACAATATGAGCTAGATAGATTATTAGAGAAGGTATGGTAGTGGTTCAGCTACACTACAATATGAGCTAGATAGATTATTATCAGAAGGTATGGTAGTGGTTCAGCTACACTACAATATGAGCTAGATAGATTATTATCAGAAGGTACGGTAGTGGTTCAGCTACACTACAATATGAGCTAGATAGATTATTAGAGAAGGTATGGTAGTGGTTCAGCTACACTACAATATGAGCTAGATAGATTATTAGAGAAGGTATGGTAGTGGTTCAGCTACACTACAATATGAGCTAGATAGATTATTAGAGAATGTACGGTAGTGGTTCAGTTACACGACAATATGAGCTAGATATATTATTAGAGAATGTATGGTAGTGGTTGAGTTACAACACAATATGAGCAAGATAAATGATTAGAGAATGTAAAGTAGTGGTTTAGTTACAATACAATATGAGCTAGATAGATTATTAGAGAATGTACAGTAGTAGTTCAGTTACACAATGAAATCTTGGTTGAGGAGAATATTAGAAGATGTACAGTGGAGATCTGGGGAAGACTGTATTAGAGGATGTACGGTAGTGCTAAGGGGAGGTCAAAGGTAATGCATCTGGCAACCTCCCTCCCATCATCACTACTTATCCTATTATCTGTAATGCTTACCCAGTCAGACAGACCAGAGACAACAGAGGTTTAGTCCTCATTCACGGCCTCCCTGCCATGGTGTAAAGGTGCATTTCCTTTTCACACGGAGAGACAAAGGGCCAATATGGTAGCCAGAGACGCTGCGAGGCGATAGGAGAAAGAGTGGAAAAACACCTTACCCTCTCTCCGTCACTATTTAGAGCTTGTTGCTCTTGTTGTCAGTGTTCCTGAATGGTAAATGAATGATGTGTGTGATGCGCACATCTGACACTAACTAGGTCAATCCTTTGACTGACTAGTCTCTTTCTCTCTTTCTCGCATCTTTCTTTGTGATGTGACACCCCTCTCAGTCTTCTCCACCTCCTCTAGGCACTGCTTGTATATATCTGTAGGGCCTATTATAGAGCGGTGTGAGGATGGAGAGAGGGCGGTTCTAAAGGAGGCCAGGAGATCAGGAGAGCGAGAGATCAATGGGTGATGGGCTGCATGAGGAAGGAAGGATGTAGGAAGGTGTGACATTCATTCCCACTTCCAATGAGGTCAGACGGGCTGTCAGAGGTGGGTCAGGATACACTCTACCTGCCGTTGCTATGGGCCACTGTCTCAGAGACAGCAGTGGAAAGAGCAGAGATGCTTTGTATTTACTTGTTATTAAGAAATTACTGTAAGTGGTAAAGAGGGACTTCCTGAAATTACTGTAAATGATAAAGAGGCACTTCCTGAACTTGCTGTAAGTGGCACTTTGTGGTAACTTAATAACAGTTCAACATAATAAAAATTGAAATGTTTTGCTCTGTTTAGCTCTGGCCCTATATTATATAATACAGCTCTTATACCATATTAAAATGTTACAATGTCAGCCTTCAGATATTTATTGAGAGAGTTTCCCTTACTTATAATCTAAGCCTACAGATATTTAGTGAGATGAGTTTCACTTCCCAACCAACTCCTAATTAACTAACATCAATGGTTGTATAAAATATTCAGACAGCCGAGCAGACGGACCACTCCGTCGTTCATTGTCCTAGATCTTTGGCCATCATTAGAGACGCAGTGCCATGAGATAAACACACCCTCTGGAAAATAACACAAACCATGTCTCAGAAAACAACACAACACTGCAGCACTGCAGCACACATAACAGTGACTGCCCATAGCCAGAAGAGCTGTGTTAGTTACATCACAGTGACTGATCATAGCCAGAGGAGCTGTGTTCATTACATCACAGTGACTGATCATAGCCAGAAGAGCTGTGTTAGTTACATCACAGTGACTGATCATAGCCAGAAGAGCTGTGTTCGTTACATCACATTGACTGCTAATAACCAGTGGAGCTGTGTTCGTTACATCACAGTGACTGACCATAGCCAGACGAGCTGTGTTCGTTACATCACAGTGACTGACCATAGCCAGAGGAGCTGTGTTCGTTACATCACAGTGACTGACCATAGCCAAAGGAGCTGTGTTCGTTACATCACAGTGACTGCTCATAGCCAGAGGAGCTGTGTTAGTTACATCACAGTGACTGCTCATAGCCAGAGGAGCTGTGTTCATTACATCACAGTGACTGATCATAGCCAGAGGAGCTGTGTTCATCACATCACAGTGACTGCTCATAGCCAGAGGAGCTGTGTTCATTGTATCACAGTGACTGCTCATAGCCATAGGAACTGTGTTTGTTACATCACAGTAACTGCTCATAGCCAGAGGAGCCGTGTTCATGACATAACAGTGACTGCTCATAGCCAGAGGAGCTGTGTTCATGACATAACAGTGACTGCTCATAGCCAGAGGAGCTGGGTTCATGACATAACAGTGACTGCTCATAGCCAGAGGAGCTGTGTTCATGACATAACAGTGACTGCTCATAGCCAGAGGAGCTGTGTTCATGACATAACAGTGACTGCTCATAGCCAGAGGAGCTGTGTTCATGACATAACAGTGACTGCTCATAGCCAGAGGAGCTGTGTTCATGACATAACAGTGACTGCTCATAGCCAGAGGAGCTGTGTTCGTTACATCACAGTGACTGCTCATAGCCAGAGGAGCTGTGTTTGTTACATCACAGTAACTGCTCATAGCCAGAGGAGCCGTGTTCATGACATAACAGTGACTGCTCATAGCCAGAGGAGCTGTGTTCGTTGCATCACAGTGACTGCTCATAGCCAGAGGAGCCGTGTTCATGACATAACAGTGACTGCTCATAGCCAGAGGAGATGTGTTTATTGCATCACAGTGACTGCTCATAGCCAGAGGAGCTGTGTTTGTTACATCACAGTGACTGCTCATAGCCAGAGGAGCTGTGTTCATTACAATGACTGTATATATTGGGTTTATTATTTACAATAAGGCATTTATGTCAAATAGGTTTTGCTAGAAACTGACCATAGCACTGTTGAGTTATTGGAATAGAAGATGTTTGTTTCTGTGGTTTAAAACCATCTCCCAGAGAGGAAAGTGGCTATAGCCATCTGTAGAGATACAAGATGGGGCTGGGCTAGAGTTAGTGATGGGGAAAAGAGGTTCAGATACAGTAAGACTGGGCATTGGGTTAGGCTTTGGGAAAGGTAGGTGATTTTCTAAATTTTTCCCAATCCACTAAACTACAGTATCTATGCCACAGCTGGGTTGATAAGAATGATGTATATAAACCCTGGATTGCCGATTGCTATGTATTGGCCATTGAGAGGCTTTGAAGCCATCGGTCAGCCATATTGGCACACCCAGGTCGGAGCATTCCTTCATAGGAATTAATGGAATTCTACAGTATTTCAATGAAATGTTTCAAGGACTAAATTACATGTATTGAAATATTATATGTATTTATTAAGGTGTCTGTAACAGAATAAATGTGACAAAAACAAATGTAGACATTAATAAACGTATCTATAATTATATTCTATAACTTCCAAAATACTTTTTTACAACAGTGAGGAGTGCCAAGATGGAGGCACGATGGCTTCAACACAGTGCCCCCATCTGACATCTAGTGTATAAATCATTGGTTAATAAGCCTGACTAGAATAAAACACAAATTCAAATAGAGCAAACCAGACCCTTTACAGCTGTCCACAAAAAAAGAACTGTGCCCTGACCTGTCCCTTCATGCCTTAATCCCTCTGTTTTTCCACCCTACATTCCTCCGTCCATCCATACCTCTGCCCCTCAATCCTTCCATCCATCCCTCCCACATGTATCTATCTATAGGTTGTGTGAGTTATACAACACTTTGTCCATCTAGATCCAGCCATTCAGCCAGTCAGTCAGCTAACCATCCAGCCAGCCGACCAGAGGACCAGGCCTCACCTCCACCTCCTCCCTCTGATTAGTACCGAGAGAACTTGGCTCTGATTTGGATGAAGATGGAGGATAAAAACTCTGACATATTAATGAGTAAATTGGCAGGCTTCCCCAGCACTTCCAGCCTAAGGAGCCAGAAGCACACAGGGTCACTCAGACCAATCACTCTGACACTTACAAACTCCAGTGGGGATCTCTCCCTACTCTGGACCAATGCCAGCAACCCAGCTCAGCTATAGTTCAAATCTCACTGTTCAGAGCCAATCAGAACAAGGAGAGGAGACCAACAATGGATCAATAAGTAGAACAAGGTAATCTAATCCACTAGACGTAACACATCCCAACTAAAACCTCCCCTCTATTGAAGAGTGTTGAAGTGTTGGATGTAGTGTCTGACAGAATGTGCCTCTGTTGTGGTTTTGGTCCAGGGCAGAATGACTGTTGGCTTAGGTTCAGCCTTACTGACACGACTGTAAGAGGTTCAACACTAGGCGAGGCTGGGCTTGTCTGAAGACATTATTGTTAGAGGAATAATAAGAGGGACTGGGAGGCCGGCCATCTAGAGGGGAGTCTTCTCATTCTGTAGAGTGGCTTGGCTTGGCTTTAGTCCTGCAGAGCCAGAAACAGACAGTCTTCTGAAGGGCAAGTGAGGATAGGTTGGCTTGGAACAAGGTGGGATGGATTGGGTGGGTCTTTGGTGGGCATTTAAACTTCAGCAAGTGGAGCAGTAGTCCGGTGATGCAATGATACCAATCCAGTTGTATCCGATAATGGTTCATTCCATGCTTTTCTACTGGACGCAGTGGTTGATCTTCCTACAGTAAATGATCCCCATTTACTACGAGACATACCACTCCAACTACAACAGCTGCTGTGTGTGAACAACTAAATATGCATAAGAAAATATAGAGTGAATTATTGAGTCATTAGAAAGTTGTCTCCATGACGATTCAGACATATTGTCCTCCTTTTATGAAAGTAGCAGTCAATCAGAGATTAATGAATGCATAGGCTACGGCCTCCTGACAGATAAGTGGTGTAGTACTTATCACACCAGGTTGAAGTTACCGTTCTCTTCTCCTCTCTCATAGTAGCTTAGCACCATAGAAATACAGTACATATTCATTCAATGTGTTTATAATAAATTCATCAATGGTTATCACTTCAATGGAGCCTACAGTCTCAATATTATGAATCATTATCATAGTACTAAGGCTACCATTGTGCTCTATAGAAATGGATCTGACTTAAACAGAACAGAGATTACTAACAAGATATGCACATATATATACCACCGGGAAGGGTGAGGCGGAGGGGCAGCATACATCATAGATCAATATCTGGAACAGGGGAAGGCTACCCTGGTCCTGGAGTGCTGCAGGTAGGACAGGTGGGTTGAATTGAGGCATTCGCTGAACTGGTCAATTAACTTAGTAGCTCAGTGTGGTGCCTAGTTGGAGGAAAAATCCTGCTTTTTGGTTCCAGGTAGAACTATTTTTGTTCCAAGTAGAACCCTTTTGGTTCCAGGTAGAACCCTTATGGGTTCCTGAAGAACTCTTTCCACAAAGGGTTCTACTTGAAACCAAAAAGGGTTCTATGGGGACAGCCGAAGAACCCTTTTGGATCCCCTTTTCTCTAAGCATGTAGAACCAGTCACTCCTCCTTAGTTCTCTCTGCCTTCTTCCCCCTCTTCCTCCCTCTCCTAGCCACTTGACTCTCTCATCCACTCCTCTCTTATTTCACTCATCGCTTTCCCTCCCTTTTTGTCCTCATCATTCTCTTTCTGAAATCAGTCCCTGTTCTCTTCTGGTCTTTCTAAGTAGAAGAGGGAAGAGAAAAGCAGCAGCAGCACCCCTCCATGGCTCGATGGTTTAGTCTGGTTGAACGGTGATAGATACTTTGAAATGTATATTTATTATATCTATCGCCCTTCAACCAGGCTAAACCATCGAGCCATTGGAGGAGGGCTGGGGCTACGTTCCTGTTAATTTCTCTTCTCCCATCTCCTTAGAAAGACAAGAATGTATGTTGTGTCGTATGGCCCTGCAGAAAAGCCCAAGGCACAGCCTCTCAGCCTCAGTAGTGTTCTGTGTGGCGTTAACACAGATGGGAGAGTGGCATCGCTCGGTCCGACGGACACTCAGACCAGCGTGACATGTGAGCTGCAAACACTGCGACAGAGTAGCCATTCAGACGGGTAAACATCAGCACCTCGCAGCACAACAATGGAAACATACCTTCTAGCACTGAGGGAGGGAGGGAAGGGGGAGGGAGGGAGGCGAGAGACAGAGAGGCAGAAAGAAGTCTAAAGATGCTCTCTTTGTGCTTGCTGAATGAATGCAACGTAAAGAACCTGTATAGAAACTACAGATGAGGCTTTCCAGAGTTCCAGTCAGCTCACCGTGTTCCACACTCAACCCCTCCCCCCTGCGTCTACATAACCTCGTCACATCCTCCCTAATCACTACCACACATAGATAGTCTCAGGTGGGCCTGCGTGGAGCTAGCACGTGAGCTCATCATGGTCCACACACATACACACACACACACACACACACACACACAGAGAGATGCACATACACGCACCCACACACAGCACTGCTGCTACTCCGTCTATTTCTCTACATGCCCTAGATGGTAAATGGTAAACATGCATATCTAACGTACTGTACAGCATGTGTGTGATGTGTCTGAGGAATACTATTCCGGCTGAGCGCCACACACAAACACACACACACACGCGCACACGCACACGCACACGCACACACACACACACACACACACACACACCTGCAGAGAGAGATGAAGGGAAAGAGGGAACTAGGGATTTGGGGAGGAGGAGAAATCATCAGTAATCAGTTTGTCTTCTTACCTTATAGCAGGACACAGCTCACCTGGGATTCTCTGGAGAGCAGACGGAACACACCGCACCACTAACACCAATCACTCTCCTCTCATTTCCCTGCTAACAAACTCAAAACATCTCCCTCTCTATCCCTTGCTCTCTCTCTTCCTCTCTCTCCCACTAGCCCTGGCAGGTTGGAAACGAGGAGATTGTACTACAACACAGGGGAGAGTGAAACTAGAGGGGGGAAGTGGCAGACTGACGCGTCACAATCCTCCCGGGTGCTGAGCAGAGAGAGATGATGCGTTGTGATTTGAGATGAGAGGTGCGTTAAGAGACGGGCTGTGATGCAGCAGATGGCTGAGGGGTTCTCCTGTGTCCATGTCAACGATCCTGGAGCACCGGCGGCCCCCGTTTAGCGATGAGAGATGGTGCGGCCAGTGGAGTTTGAGGAAGCAGACTGTGGCAGCAGCAGTGTCTGCAGCATTAGCAATAGCAGTGTAGCAGTGTAGCTGGGTTAGCCCATGCATGCGCTGAGCAGGGGCTGAGCTGGGGCTGGCAAAAGGGAGAGAAGGGATCCAACACTATCGATTGTGTCTTTCTCTCCTCTCTCTCTCTCTCTCTCTCTCTCCTCTCTGTATAGCACAGTACAGTATACACTTAGGCTGCAGCACTTACCCTGCCAGCCTGCCAGCCTGCATCCATTAATCTAGCCCTGTATGAGAAGCATCAACAACAATCACAGAGGAGAGATGCATGGGGAGACACTCCTTAAGTGCTGTCTCTCTCCCTAGCTCTCACAACATATTGCATTCAGTATACATTCATCTGATATTGTCTCTTCAATTTTTCATATGGAAGTAGGGGCTTGTGTGTGTGTGTGTGTGTGTGTGTGTGTGTGTGTGTGTGTGCGTGCGTGCGTGCGATTCAGATAGGGTATAGAGGTCAAATAATTATCTTCCACTGTGACAGCTCAATTTGTGAAAACGCCAACATCATGACCCTGTCACATAACACACCACAAACCACAGATAGAGGGAGAGAAATATTACTCTCTCGCTTTCTTAGTATCAGACTTGCTCTCTACCTCTCTCTCGTTCTCTCCCTCCCTTTCTCCTCCTCTACCTATCTTGTTCCCTCTCTTCATCTCATGGATGACCCTGACTGACAGGCGTGTTGCCACAGGAACCAGAGTGTGTCCATTGTGTTGTGGAGGCTCTTCATTAACATACCTGATAACAGGCAGAAAAGCGTGAAATCCACATTAACAATGTTGTATCTCGAGGCTAACAAGTGGGCATTCTACCCTGGCAATCATAGAATATAATTCAGGAAACACTTAGCATCCTAATAGAATATTAAATTGGTAAAGGGGTCCCTGGGTGGCGCAGCGGTCAAAAGCACCGCCACCACAGCCTGCGGTTCCATCCCAGGCTGTGCCACAACTGGCCGTGATCAGGAGCCCCATAGGACGACGGCGCACAATTGGTTCTGCGCCATCCGGGGTAGGGGAGGGTTTGGCTTCCCTTAGCAACTAACACCTTGTGACAAGGCCGGGCGCCTGCAAGCTGACTCCGATCGTCAATCAAACAGTGTTTCTTCCGACATATTGGTGCGGCTGACATCGGGGTCAAGCGAGCTGGTTGTTTGTTATTGTACATATATCAACATAACAACTGAGGATATCCTACAAGACATGTAGACATCCACTGACAGGAACAATAAGCTGCCTGAACTAACTATATGCTTTATTCGAAACATGCATGGACACACACACATACACTGAGGGAGGCATGCTGGCAGTGTTGGAGGGTGCTAGTGCGTGGGTGGAGAATCCAAGAGGGCTCTGGCTCATGTATTATTCAGGTCACACAGGACACCCTGCCTGCCACACACACACACACACACACACACACACACACACACACACACACACACACACACACACACAGGGAACCAGAAGGACCACCAGCGGAGCGGGAGAGAGAGAGAGAAGGGGTATGGCTGAGGGCCTGTGTGTGGATGATGATGAAAGGGGGGTTAAAGAGAGAGGAAGTGAGAGGAAGTGGGGCTAGAGACACAGCGGGGGGCTGATAGACCAGAGAGAGAGATTCATCTGACTGGGAGCAACACAGTAGCAGTGCCCTCTGGCCTGTCCTTTTCTCTGCTGTCATCCATCCTTTCCATCGCTCCATCCGCGCTGACACGGCAAGCCCTTGAGCCTTTCACCATTCACCACTACTGCTATCCATCCCTCTCTGCTCTGCTGTCCTCTCCTCTCCCCCTTCACACAGCTGGGTTCCCAGAGGAGAAAGCAATCTGGATATCCACTGGAGTCTACAGCAACCCTACAAGTCCTCCAATCATCATTACTCCCTCCCATCCATCCATCATAACTCATCTTGACAGATGACTTCCTTCCTCCCATCCACTCACACTACCTCTCTCTCTCTCTCTCTTATGTGTTGTCTGTATATATTCCCTTGTTTTCAGGCTTTCAGGGCTGAGAGAGAGAGAGAGAGAGAGAGAGAGAGAGAGAGAGTTCATCTTTCTCAGGTTACAGGGCCTGGGTCGCACTTCAATCACTCTCTCTCTCTCCATCCTCCCATCCATCAGGGGAGGGGTAATGGATTTTTTTTTTTTTACCTTTATTTTACTAGGCAAGTCAGTTAAGAACAAATTCTTATTTTCAATGACGGCCTAGGAACAGTGGGTTAACTGCCTGTTCAGGGGGAGAAAAACAGATTTTTACCTTGTCAGCTCGGGGATTCGTACTTGCAACCTTTCAGTTACTAGTCCAACGCTCTAACCACTAGGCTACCCTGCATCCTCCCATCCATCAGTGGAGGGGTAATGTAATAACACTCTCTCCCTCCATCCTCCCATCCATCAGGGGAGGGGTAATGTAATGACACTCTCTCCCTTCATCCTCCCATCCATCCTCCCATCCAGCAGGAGAGGGGTAATGTAATAACACTCTCTCCCTCCATCCTCCCATCCATCCTCCCATCCATCAGGGGAGGGGTAATGTAATAACACTCTCTCCCTCCATCCTCCCATCCATCCTCCCATCCATCAGGAGAGGGGTAATGTAATAACACTCTCTCCCTCCATCCTCCCATCCATCAGGGGAGGGGTAATGTAATGACACTCTCTCCCTCCATCCTCCCATCCATCAGGGGAGGGGTAATGTAATAACACTCTCTCCCTCCATCCTCCCATCCATCCTCCCATCCATCAGGAGAGGAGTAATGTAATAACACGCTCTCCCTCCATCCTCCCATCCATCCTCCCATCCATCAGGGGAGGGGTAATGTAATAACACTCTCTCCCTCCATCTTCCCATCCATCCTCCCATCCATCAGGGGAGGGGTAATGTAATAACACTCTCTCCCTCCATCTTCCCATCCATCCTCCCATCCATCAGGGGAGGGGTAATGTAATGACACTCTCTCCCTCCATCCTCCCATCCATCCTCCCATCCATCAGGGGAGGGGTAATGTAATAACACTCTCTCCCTCCATCCTCCCATCCATCCTCCCATCCATCAGGGGAGGGGTAATGTAATGACACTCTCTCCCTCCATCCTCCCATCCATCCTCCCATCCATCAGGGGAGGGGTAATGTAATAACACTCTCTCCACATTCAGTTTAAATCATCTTGCCTCCTATAAAATACTAAACACCAATAACTTCCCCCTTCTAAACTCCCCTCCAAACTGAATATATTCCGTGTGTTTGTTGTTTGGTACATATCTCTTCAAACCGCCTGGGTCTCATTAAGATTGCTGATGTAAGTTAACAGCTACTGAATTAAGACAAGTTAAGCATTTCTTTGTGTACTGTTCCTCACGCTCAAGAGTGACAAGTCAATTCATCTCATTTGGAAGTCTAATGAAACAAGCTCCAGAATCACAGGCCGTGTCATTTAGGATCACAGGGCTTTCAGTTGCACATCGCCCAAACTTCTGCCTTATAACAGGATGCATTCATGTTTCTGGGCCTTGAGATGACAGAGAGAAGACACCACACTCCCTGGGCTGGACTTCCTCACACAGTACAAATGAGGGAATTATCACCCGAGTCCATATCATTAGGAAACTCCTCAGTAATAAAAACTTAGCAAATAACAAAGTCAAATGAAATAGCAGTAAAGCAATGTGGCAGTGACACATAAGCTAATGTATTAAAGCGTAGATAGCACAGAGACAGTATAACCTTGTATGGTTTGCCTACAGGCTGATGCATCTCAGTGGCCATTCATGTTTCATTGACAGGGAAGGACAGGGACTAAAATGGCTGACTTCACATATGCATAGATATGATAATTCTAGAGTTCAACTTCAGTTAGCCAACTTTGTAAGCAGATGAGATGAAAGCAACAGCCCTACGAGCCATTAGGAAGGCCATTAAAACCAGCTCACTGTGTTCACACTGCCAGTGAACATCATATTTGCATTACACTCCCTGCTATAATTGGCTTAGCCCTGCTTGGGCACCATTCACAATATATTTCCTCTTAGAGCCTGCCTGACTGTGATGCTGAATTCATACAGTGAAATCATTTTGTAGTATTTATACAGTGAGAATAAGGGAATAGCTATATATATCAAATATACAAAGTGAATATATATATTAGACTCCTCGTAACAGAATAAGGCCAAATCAGAGCATTCCGATCCCTGACTGGTTTACCTCCCCGAGGAAGGAGACAGTTCTCCAAGGGCGAAAGCATATAACACAGCAGAAACCCCATATCCACTTCACATCAGCCATGATGAGGTACAGCACATCCTACACAAGACAAACTAAACCACCACACAGCTGGTGCTTTCTTCTGTCCAGCTGTTTGTTTTGGTGTGTGTGTGTGTGTGTTTGTGTGTGTGTGGTCTTGTTCTATCCTCATCCCCACGAGGATAGTAGAACAAGGAAAATTATCCCTAATGCGGACATTTCCCACATCCCCATGAGGACAAAGGCTATTTTAAGTTTAGGGGTTAAGTTTAGGGTTAGGAGTTCGGTTTATGCTTTGGGTTACGGGTTAGGGAAAATAGGATTTTGAATGGAAATAAATGTTTGGCGTCCACGAGGATAGAAAAAAACAAGTGTGTGTGTGTGTGTGTGCAGTGATACTCTTCTTGAACTCAGATAGCACATCTCCCCTCTCCTCCACCTGCCTCCCCCTTCTGCTTTAGGTTTTAGGATGCTGGTGACACACCCCTGGCTCCCCTCCAGAAGTCTCCCTCCCTCCCTCTCTCCCTCCCTCCACCTCTGGGCCCAGGCAACAACAGATCAATAGAAGAGACCCAATCACAAACACCAAGACATAACACACCCAGCCGCCACAACACCACTAAACACAACACTGCTTATTGTGAAGCCTGCTGATTGCCTCCACAGCTCAGCGTAGCAATTAATTGAAGACTGATTAATGAAACAACACCTGTAGCCTCGGGGCCTAAGGGGATGTGGTCTTCACACAATTATTTCTTAATAGCCAGAATGGACAAATAGCTCATCAGTTGGCCTGTTTTGTCTGTCTGTTCGCTAGTGAGGAATCACCCTGAATCTTTGTGGCTTTGTTGCTGACTTTAAAATGCACATCACTCAGGCAGATAACAGCGACATGAATAAGACTCTGCTCCGGAGTCAACGCCGGCTGAATTGAAAGAAGAAGAGCTATAATTCCTATCCTATTCATCACTGAGCAGCTCTGGGTACAGTGTTGTGTCCTAAATGGAACCCTATTCCCTACATAGTGCACTACTTTTGACCAGAACCCTATGGTCCCTCAGAAGTAGTAATTTACATATGGAATAGAGTGCCATTTGGGATGCGGAACAACGGCTCCAGGAACACAGATTAACTCTCAGAGAGATGGTAGTTGAGCTAGCATCATCCACAAAGAGGAGAAGTCTGGGAGCTATAGAGCCATAGGGCTAAAGAAAGACATCTAATAGTGGATTGGCCTTGGGATGACCCTGCTTCATACTGCCTTCAGATGGACCAGGAGGAGAGAGGAGGATCACCGAGGTTGAGGTTCACTAGAAGTGTAGGGATATGGAGCTATGTATGACTTTAGAGAGGATCCTCCTTTGTAACAACGGAATGTTACGTGGTTCTGGGTGGTGGTGCTGAGTTTATCAAGTCGACTGGCTGGATGGATTTCTAAAGTGAGAGTAGAGTAGTAATTTGCAGGAAGATGGTTTCAAATGAAGGGTGAATAAACTTGGCATTTCAGACTGCTGAGAGAAAAGAGACCTAAGACTATTATTAGGAGCACTTTCAGCAGAAAGTCAAATGACAGCGTACTCTACCTTTCAAGTTAGATATGGTCTTAACTGCTGTCTACCTTGCTGACGAGTGATTGTTGTTCAAAAGACAGACGGGACAGATTGGTACTGTGAATAACCACAACACGACGAGACAAAACTACAAATTTTCTTTAAATGAACTCAGAGCATCATGTGACCAGTAGATGGCAATGACTCACCAACAGGTGAGATAAGATCAGCAGTCAGAGGAGCAGTGCATTGATTAACACTATCAAACAAGAATGTGCCACAACTGCCAATATCAAGAGACTATTGGGTGACAAGACTATCATTGACATGCAATATTAAAGCAATGCCTCAGAAACATATGAACCCTTCTCTGTACTATTGGTACCTCCCTTATAGACTAGAGTCCTATTCAATCAGAGCATTGTCCACACAGAATCTGACTGACACCAGTCTCATCCAGTGCCGTTAAGAGAGAATCTCTGTTCTCAAGATGTGAATCTCAACACTGAGTAACAGGGACGGGGTTATTGGAACATGCCACGAGGATGACATCATGCTCTGCCACAGGGTCAGAAAGGTTTAGAACAATGATTGACTAATTAATTGTCCATTTTCCATACGAACAAAGTTTAAACTGCTGTGCCATCACATGAGAGAGATTCATCTCAGGCCATTCATTCATCCTTAGTCCAACTGTGATACAACTCTAAGTAATGTTGGGCTCAGATGACTCAGAGACTCATATCTCCCTCACTAACTTTAAGCACCAACTGTCAGAGCAGCTCACAGATCACTGCACCTGTACATAGCCCATCTGTAAATAGCCCATCCAACTACCTCATCCCCATCCCCATACCTCATCCCCATGCTCCTTTATACCCCAGTATCTCTACTTGCACATTCATTTTCTGCACATATATCGCTCCAGTGTTTCATTGCTAAATTGTAATTATTTCGCCACTATGACCTATTTATTGCCTTACCTCCCTTATCCTGCCTCATTTGCACACACTGTTTATAGACTTTTTCTACTGCATCATTGACTGTATGTTTATTTATTCCATGTGTAACTCTGTGTTGTTGTTTTTCTCGCACTGCTTTGCTTTATCTTGGCCAGGTCGCAGTTGTTAAATGAGAACTTGTTCTCAAATGGCCTACCTGGTTAAATAAAGGTGAAATAACAATAAATAAAAGACGCAGAAGGGTAAGTCCTCTCCTCTCCCATCCTCATGAGGGCAGGAAATGACATCATAAAGCATGAGTGTGATATAATCTCAGAGGCCCTAGTCTCTGTTCAGCCAGTCCTTCTAATGAAGCCAATAGGTTATCCCTAGCCCTTTGTTGAGACCGTACATAATCTTTACTAAAATAAGGGATATTAAGCTAAAAACACTAGTTTGTAAGACCGAGGTATGGTAAATGTCATATTTTTTTCTGCTGTTATCAAAGTGACGTAGCAAGCAACACTCAGGAAATATCTTCAATGGAGAGAGAGAGAACAACTCTTCAGTCCCCTTTGCTGGCTGGTAAACTGTTGAATGACAAAGTGCCTTATTGGGCGTTAGATAAGAGGAGGTCACAGCCTCACAGAGATAGAGACAGAGCTACGGAGGAAGAAAGACAGCCTTTGTTATAGCTCCATTTCAGCCAAGCAGGCCTGTTAACAAAGCAGCTTTTGACAGATTTCCAGAGAGAGATTTCCATACATCTATTCCTCCATTCAGTAGGATGTGGAAACTACAGTACTGTATAAATGAGGTGATCTGCAGCCAAATTGCAACATACTATGTCAGTATAGTGTATCCATGGATGGGACTGCATCTTCAGAGTGTTCTAGAGAATACTTTGATCTCACTACAGAAGAACTTCCCCCCTGCATACAAAAACACCCATCATGTTTGTGACTGACTAAAATTCCCATTAAATGTCCATTTATGCAGCATTGTGCAGTCATAACAGCGTGTGTTGCTGCAGTGATTAATAATTCAGACTTTGACATTTACAGTTTGGTGTTGGGTTCGTTTGGCATGTTTTCCCGGAGCAGAGGAGTAGTTAGTTATGGGAATCAGCACATATCCTCCATAATTACATCTGACTGTGTGTGTGTGTGTGTGTGTGTGTGTGTGTGTGTGTGTGTGTGTGTGTGTGTGTGTGTGTGTGTGTGTGTGTGTGTGTGTGTGTGTGTGTGTGCGTGCGCGTGTGCGTGTGTGTTTTTTGTGATCCAAACGAGTCGGACTAACCTGCTGCTGCCGTCGTTCAGAGATAATTAGAGGGTTTAATATAGACACCAGCTGCTGCTCAACATCTAATCACCAACAACTACACACACAGACAGAGAAGGGGTCGGACACTGCAGTAAGACCCTGGTTGAATCCCAAATCACCCCCGTCCCCACGGCCCTCCATTTGCGCGGTCATGTACGAATCCGCCGTTTGCAAGAGTGTGAAAACTGAGGGAGTGAAAATGATTGAGGGTGTAGGTAGGGGCTAATTAGACAATCCTATAGCCACTTTGACCAAGCCAGCAAGGTTGCAGGTTTCAGAGCGAAGTTCTTTCCCGACACGCACTGCGATATGTTTGGAGTTTGTGCAGTTTAATACAAAAGAATGGAGAGGCGTGATAATTATACTGTTTGCCACATGCATTTGCTAATGTCTGATTTCGAGACTTGACACGTAACAGATGAAACACCTCTCAAATTAAATGTTTAACTGTTACTGAGCTTTAAATCTTGCAAAACGGCATGGGGTACTTGTTAATTTGAATTTTATGCTTGTTTTATTTGTAAGTGGAACATGATTTGCATCATTCAAGTCACGATTCTCACGTCTGTAGCCATGAAGTGCTTTGAAAGGCTGGTCATGGCTCACATCAACAGCATCCTCACGGACACCCTAGACCCACTCCAATTCGCATACCACCCCAACAGATCCACAGCTGACGCAATCTCAATCGCACTCCACACTGCCCTTTCTCACCTGGACAAAAGGAACACCTATGTGAGAATGGGAAGGGGGAGAAGTGGGAGACACCCTGGACCCACACTGTTACAGACCTATATCTATCCTGCCCTGCCTATCTAAGGTCTTCGAAAGCCAAGTCAACAAACAGATCACTGACCATCTCGAATCCCACCGTAACTTCTCTGCTGTGCAATCTGGTTTCCGAGCCGGTCACGGGTGCACCTCAGCCACGCTCAAGGTACTAAACGATATCATAACCACCATCGATAAAAGACAGTACTGTGCAGCCGTCTTCATCGACCTGGCCAAGGCTTTCGACTCTGTCAATCACCATATTCTTATCGGCAGACTCAGTAGCCTCGGTTTTTCTAATGACTGCCTTGCCTGGTTCACCAACTACTTTGCAGACAGAGTTCAGTGTGTCAAATTGGAGGGCATGTTGTCCGGTCCTCTGGCAGTCTCTATGGGGGTGCCACAGGGTTAAATTCTCGGGCTGACTCTTTTCTCTGTATATATCAATGATGTTGCTCTTGCTGCGGGCGATTCCCTGATCCACCTCTACGCAGACGACACCATTCTGTATACTTCTGGCCCTTCCTTGGACACTGTGCTATCTAACCTCCAAACGAGCTTCAATGCCATACAACACTACTTCCGTGGCCTCCAAATCCTCTTAAACGCTAGTAAATCCAAATGCATGCTTTTCAATCGTTCGTTGACTGCACCCGCATGCCCGACTAGCATTACCACCCTGGATGGATCCGACCTAGAATATATGGACATCTTTAAGTACCTAGGTGTCTGGCGAGACTGTAAACTCTCCTTCCAGACTTATATCAAACATCTCCAATCTAAAGTCAAATCTAGAGTCGGCTTTCTATTTCGCAACAAAGCCTCCTTCACTCACGCCACCAAACTTACCCTAGTAAAATTAACTATCCTACCGATCCTCGACTTCGGCGATGTCATCTACAAAATAGCTTCCAATACTATACTCAGCAAACTGGATGCAGTTTATCACAGTGCCATCCGTTTTGTTACTAAAGCACCTTATACCAACCACCACTGAGACCTGTATGCTGTATGCTCTAGTCGGCTGGCCCTCGCTACATATTCGTCGCCGTCAGACTGGCTCCAGGTCATCTACAAGTCCATGGTAGACAAAGCTCCGCCTTATCTCAGTTCACTGGTCACGATGCCAACACCCACCCGTAGCACGCGCTCCAGCAGGTGTATCTCACTGATACTCCCTAAAGCCAACACCTCATTTGGCCGCCTTTTGTTCCAGTTCTCTGCTGCCTGTGACTGGAATGAATTGCAAAAATTGCTGAAGTTGGAGACTTTTATCTCCCTCACCAACTTTAAACATCTGCTATCTGAGCAGCTAACCGATTGCTGCAGCTGTACATAGTCCATCGGTAAATAGCCCACCCAATTTACCTACCTCATCCCCATACTGTTTTTATTTATTTACTTTTCTGTTCTTTTGCACACCAGTGTCTCTACCTGCACATGATCATCTGATCATTTATCACTCCAGTGTTAATCTGCTAAATTGTAATTATTCGCCAACCTCCAATGTCTTTTGCACACAATGTATATAGACTCTTTTGTTTACTCCATGCTTTATCTTGGCCAGGTTGCAGTTGTAAATGAGAACTTGTTCTCAATTGCCTACCTGGTTAAATAAAGGTGAAATAAAATGCTGTTCGTTGACTACAGCTCAGCGTTCAACATCATAGTGCCCACGACTCTAGGACTAAACACCTCCCTCTGCAACTGGATCCTGTACTTCCTGACAGGCCGCCCCCAGGTGGTAAGAGTAGGCAACAACACGTCTGCCACACTGGTCCTTAACACTGGGGCCCCTCAGGGGTGTGTCCCCTCCTGTATTCCCTGTTCACCCTCCTGTATTCCCTGTGATCAAGACAAAGGAGATGATTGTGGACTACAGGAAAAGGAAGACCGAGCACGCCCCCATTCTCATTGACGGGGCTGTAGTGGAGCAGGTTGAGAGCTTCAAGTTCCTTGGTGTCCACATCATCAACAAACTATCATGGTCCAAACACACTAAAACAGTTGTGAAGAGGGCACGACAAAGCCTATTCTCCCTCAGGAGACTGAAAAGATTTGGCATGGGTCCTCAGATCCTCAAAACGTTCTACAGCTGCACGATCAAGAACATCCTGACTGGTTACATCACTGCAACTAGTCAGGATCCATGCAATGTATTATGTTACTTATTAAGCTAATTTTTATTCCTGAACTTATTTAGGCTTGCCATAACAAAGGGGTTGAATATGTATTAACTCAAAACAGTTTTTATTAATTACATCACTGGGGCCAAGCTTCCTGCCTTCCAGGACCTCTACACCAGGTGGTGTCAGAGGAAGGCCATAAAAATTGTCAGAGACTCCAGCCACCCTAGTCATAGATTGTTCTCTCCGCTACCGAACGGCAAGCAGTACCAGAGCACCAAGTCTAGGTCCAAAAGGCTTCTTAACTGCTTCTACCCCCAAGCCATAAGTCTCCTGAACAGATAATTAAATGGCTACCTAGACTCCTCTTTTATGCTGCTGCTACTCTCTGTTTATAATGTATGCATAGTCACTAACTCTACCTTCATTTACATATTACCTCAATTACCTCGACTCACCGCTGCCCCCGCACATTGTATAAAGCCTCACTTGTTATTTTACTGCTGCTGATTAATTATTTGTTACTTTTATTTTCACATTTTTACTTATCTATTTTTTACTTAACACTTGTTCTTTTAAAGCTTCTTAAAGCATTGTTGGTTAAGGGCTTGTAAGCATTTCACTGTAAGGTCTGTTGTATTAGGCACATGTGACAAATACAATTTGATTTGATTTGCTTAGCTCCATTCCGTTTCTTTTTCATCCTGAAAACTCCCCGTTCCTTAACGATTACAAGCATACCCATAACTGCAGTTACCACTATGCTTGAAAAAATGGAGAGTGGTACTCAGTAATGTGCTGTATTGGATTTGCCCCAAACATAACACTTTGTATTCACGGCAAAAAGTGAATTGCTTTGCCACATTTTTGCAGTAATAGTTTAGTGCCTTGTTGCAAACAGGATGCATGTTTTGGAATATTTGTATTCTGCACAGGCATCCTTCTCTTCACTCTGTCAATTAGGTTAGTATTGTGGAGTACCTACAATGTTGTTGATCCATCCTCACATTTCTCCTGTCAAAGCCATTAAATTATGTAAAGTTACCATTGGCCTTCAACTCCAGCAACTGAGTAAGGAAGGACGCCTGTATATTTGTAGTGACTGAGTATATTGATACACCATCCAAATAGTAATGAATTACTTCACCATGCTTATAGAGATATTCAATGTCTGCTTTTTAGGTGCCCTTCTTTGCGAGGCATTGGGAAACCTCTGTGGTTGAATCTGTGTTTGAAATTCACTGCTAAACTGAGGAACCTTACAGATAATTGTATGTGTGGGGTGCAGAGATGAGGTAGTTGTAAAAAAAGATATATGTTAAACACTATTATTGTACACAGAGCGAATCCATGCAACTTATTATGTGACTTGTTAAGCAAATGTCCTGAACTTTTTTAGGCTTGCCATAGCAAAGGAGTTGAATACGTATTAACTCAAAACATGTTTTATTAATTTGTAAAACGTTCAATAAACATCATTCCACTTTGAAATTATGGGGTATTGTATGTAGGCCAGTGACCAACAAATCTCAATTTCATCCATTTTAAATTCAGCTGTAACACAACAAAATGTTGAAAAAGTCAAGGGGTGTGAATACTTTCTGAAGGCACTGTATCTAGAACCAAAAAGGGTTCTTAGGAGAACCCATTGAAGAACCACTTTTGGTTCCAGGTTGAACCCTTTTCAAAGAGGGTGGAACCCAAAATAGTTCTACCTGGACCCAAAAAAGGGTTAACTTATGGGGACAGTTGCAGAACCCTTTGGAAGTCTTCTTTCTAAGAGTGTAAGTATAGTGATACCATTGTATCGTTAGATCCCTGGCAATTCCCAGCCCTAGAAGTCACCTTCAGAGTTTCTGAGCAAGGGGCTGGTTTGAGATTCACTGCCTATACCCCTCTCCCTTAACCACTATTACTATTTCAAACTATTGCCCAACTCTCCCACATCCCACTTCCCTTCCTGACCTCCCAAAAATGTCAGAGCAAGACTCTATGGGCCTCTCTGGACTCTGGAGTGAACAGACTGGCTGGCACACATACCACACACACACACACACACACACACACACACACACACACACACACACACACACACACACACACACACACACACACACACACACACACACACACACACACACACACACACACACACACACACACACACACACACACACTCTTCCTCTCATAATGAGCCTCCAAATAGCAGAGCTGTCTAAATTGAGAGAAGAAAGAGTGCTTATTCGCTCAGAGATGAAAGGTGATATTTCCCCCTTTCCAAAGGTCAACAGAGATCATTGTGTTTCTTTCCCCTAACCTTCTCCTTTCAAAAGGACCGATCATTAAACACAATATTTACCTTGACATTTGACACTTTTTCCAAATTGTTTTGAACTCTCAGTATGTAAGATAAAATGTGAGGCAAAACAATAGAGAGGCAGAGCTTCTTTCTCTAACTAAATGTAGAATGTAATCAGTTGAAATGAATACTCTGAAAGTGTGTTATATTTATACTAGCCCTTAATGCTTTACCTGCTGAACCCAGAACATAATAACCAGGCTGAAGCATGGTTGTCTTCCATACCATTACCCTCCTTATGCCTTATTTCCCCCCACAGCATCTAATCCCTATGAAGTGCACTATTATACTACATAGGGCTCTGGTCAAAAGTAGTGCACTATGTAGGGAACAGAGTGCCATTTTGGATGGATTTTAGCTACCAGTCAGCTCTTTCCAGCTCCCAGTAACGGTTCATTGCCTTTTCCTCCCTGCGCAGCACTAACCTAATCTGAGCCCTGAAACATATGGGAGCGCTCCAACAGCCGTCAACATGATCGATGTGACATCACATCCGCCAGTCATCATCGCCACACGACGCCCCTAACAACGGGACGGAAGCTCGCCTAACAACGGGGAGACTGGTCATACTGTTCATGCCACATTTGCATTTTAGTATCTCAGCAATATTTAATCCATTAGGTATCCTCCCGGGCCTATTGAGGGAAAGTTAATTCGCTAACGAAGGCTGGATTGATTAACGACAGTGGGATTATACCAACGTTATTCACGATGAGACAGGATATGGTGGGATTGAACACCAGGACTGACACTCGGGGGCTTCACACTGGCAGGACTCATACATCCACAACCATCTCATACAGTATCAGCCTGGTCGCAGATCTGTTAGTGGTGTTTTGGCAACTCCTATGCTTGAGTTGGCAAGACAGCACAAACTGATCTTGGACCAGTCGAATCTTGTATGGATTCATACTCACACAAACTAAGCTAGCCTTCCGGCACCGACAGAGACGGCCGCCTCGCTTCGCGTTCCTAGGAAACTATGCAGTTTTTATTTTTTTAATGTTTTATTTCTTACATTAGTACCCCAGGTCATCTTAGGTTTCATTACATACAGTCGAGAAGAACTACTGAATATAAGATCAGCGTCAACTCACCATCAGTACGACCAAGAATATGACTTTCGCGAAGCGGATCCTGCGTTCTGCCTTTAAACCAGGACAACGGAATGGATCCCAGCTGGCGACCCAAAAAAACGACTTCGTAAAAGAGGGAAACGAAGCGGTCTTCTGGTCAGACTCCGGAGACGGGCACATCGTGCACCACTCCCTAGTATACATCTCGCCAATGTCCAGTCTCTTGACAACAAGGTTGATGAAATCTGAGCAAGGGTAGCATTTCAGAGGGACATCAGAGACTGTAACGTTCTATGCTTCACGGAAACATGGCTCACTGGAGAGACGCTATCGGAGTCGGTGCAGCCAGCTGGTTTCTCCACGCATCGCGCCGACAGAAACAAACATCTTTCTGGTAAGAAGAGGGGCGGGGGCGTATGCCTTATGGCTAACGAGACGTGGTGTGATCACAAAAACATACAGGAACTCAAATCCTTCTGTTCACCTGATTTAGAATTCCTCACAATCAGATGTCGACCGCATTATCTACCAAGGGAATTCTCTTCGATTATAATCACAGCCGTATATATTCCCCCCCAAGCAGACACATCGATGGCTCTGAACGAACTTTATTTGACTCTTTGCAAACTGGAATAAATACATCCTGAGGCTGCATTCATTGTAGCTGGGGATTTTAACAAGGCTAATCTGAAACCAAGACTCCCTAAACTGTATCAGCATATCGATTGCGCAACCAGGGCTGGCAAAACCTTGGATCATTGCTATTCTAACTTCCGTGACGCATATAAGGCCCTGCCCCGCCCTCCTTTCGGAAAAGCTGACCACGACTCCATTTTGTTGATCCCTGCCTACAGACAGAAACTAAAACAAGAAGCTCCCACGCTGAGGTCTGTCCAACGCTGGTCCGACCAATCTGATTCCACACTCCAAGACTGCTTCCATCACGTGGACTGGGATATGTTTCGTATTGCGTCAGACAACAACATTGACGAATACGCTGATTCGGTGTGCGAGTTCATTAGAACGTGTGTTGAAGATGTCGTTCCCATAGCAACGATTAAAACATTCCCAAACCAGAAACCGTGGATTGATGGCAGCATTCGCGTGAAACTGAAATCGCGAACCACTGCTTTTAATCAGGGCAAGGTGACCGGAAACATGACCAAATACAAACAGTGTAGCTATTCCCTCCGGCAGGCAATCAAACAAGCTAAGCGTCAGTATAGAGACAAAGTAGAATTTCAATTCAACGGCTCAGACACAAGAGGTATGTGGCAGGGTCTACAGTCAATCATGGATTACAAAAAGAAAACCAGCCCCGTCACGGACCAGGATGTCTTGCTCCCAGGCAGACTAAATAACTTTTTTGCCCGCTTTGAGGACAATACAGTGCCACTGACACGGCCTGCAACCAAAACATGCGGACTCTCCTTCACTGCAGCCGAGGTGAGTAAAACATTTAAACGTGTTAACCCTCGCAAGCCTGCACGCCGAGACGCCATCCCCAGCCGCGCCCTCAGAGCATGCGCAGACCAGCTGGCTGGTGGGTTTACGGACATATTCAATCAATCCCTATCCCAGTCTGCTGTTCCCACATGCTTCAAGAGGGCCACCATTGTTCCTGTTCCCAAGAAAGCTAAGGTAACTGAGCTAAACGACTACCGCCCCGTAGCACTCACTTCCGTCATCTTGAAGTGCTATGAGAGACTAGTCAAGGACCATTTCATCCAGAAGGCGAGGTCAGTACAGGTGCATCAAAGCTGGGACCGAGAGACTGAAAAACAGCTTCTATCTCAAGGCCATCAGACTGTTAAACAGCCACCACTAACATTGAGTGGCTGCTGCCAACACACTGACTCAACTCCAGCCACTTTAATAATGGGAATCGATGGGAAATTATGTAAAATATATCACTAGCCACTTTAAACAATGCTACCTAATATAATGTTTACATACCCTACATTATTCATCTCATATGTATACGTATATACTGTACTCTATATCATCTACTGCATCTTTATGTAATACATGTATCACTAGCCACTTTAACTATGCCACTTTGTTTACATACTCATCTCATATGTATATACTGTACTCGATACCATCTACGGTATCTTGCCTATGCTGCTCTGTACCATCACTCACTCATATATCTTTATGTACATATTCTTTATCCCCTTACACTTGTGTGTATAAGACAGTAGTTTTGGAATTGTTAGTTAGATTACTTGCTGGTTATTACTGCATTGTCAGAACTAGAAGCACAAGCATTTCGCTACACCCGCATTAACATCTGCTAACCATGTGTAAGTGACAAATAAAATTTGATTTGATTTGAAACTATGTACTAATCCTGTATAATGAAGTTCCAAGATTATAACAGCTAGCTGGAGGAATTTTCAGCCAAATATGACTGATGGCTAAAAACGGAGACGGCTAATTTTCAGATTAGCACTAATCTTAGATTGAGAAAAAACAGAGTACCTCGCAGCTAACGCTTCTTAGATTAACCAGGGGAGAGTGATAAATAGCTGACCGCCTGTCAGTCTTGAAGCCAACGCTTTCAGTTGAGCCATCATCCTCAGATTGTGAATTAGCTGACCTAACCCCTGCAGGCTAACACTCCCAGATTAGCTGGCCGTGACAGAAGCACAGAAACATGGCTGATGCTGCTGAAAAGTCAAGGCATCGCCACCAGTCATTCAGGCTTACGTCTGCATCAAGGTATCTGCTAGGAGAATGTACACTGATCATGAGAAGTTAATGAGTTTAGAGG
Source organism: Oncorhynchus masou masou (assembly GCF_036934945.1). Lineage (NCBI taxonomy): Eukaryota > Metazoa > Chordata > Actinopteri > Salmoniformes > Salmonidae > Oncorhynchus > Oncorhynchus masou. Next base: position 12,482,160 of record NC_088241.1, on the reverse strand, counting down.
AAGAGAGAACTCTACTTTAATCTTAATAGGAATTGGATTGAGTTAATGGGTTAACAGCAGAGGATGCATGTAGGCACATGCATACACACACGCACGCACGCACGCACGCACGCACGCACACACACACACACACACACACACACACACACACACACACACACACACACACACACACACACACACACACACACACACACACACACACACACACACACACACACACACACACACACACACACACTGCCCTTACAATGAGCAATGAGTAATGATATTGGCTCTATATTTCTCCACACCCTAGTGTGCCCTGTGAGGGGGTGGAGCAGGAGTGATGTAGCGTTGGCAGAAGGAAGACGGTTCCTCCCAGCTTCCCCCCTGGGCCGCTCTGGAGAGAGGAGGATAGAGGGGTGTTCAAGGGTATCTGTCAATGTCTTACTCTACTACCTCAGGAAGAAGGAGGGAAAAAAGAGCAAGAGAACCAAACGCAGAGGCTTCTGAAGTCAAATGAGTGCTAGCGTAGGACATCTTGAAGTGATTTTCAAACGTGTTGCTACAAAACATGAGCCGGGTGGACAGCGAGACAGGCAGGCAGGCCCAGAAGCCTTTTCCCTCACTGCAGAGAGTGAACATAGAAACACACCGCCTGGTGGAACTGCCTGGCTAGCTGTTTCACATGTGGGCTAAAAGCCTTAGAGACAAAAAATACAGCATAAACTACCTACTGTAAATTTCATGCACAGTACACTAAAGATACATATTATATGGAGTGATCAGGCTCTACTGACAGCAGAGATGTGAGCAATACCTTTTGGTTTGTTCCACAGTCATTGGTTTGATCAAAAACAGACAGAAGTAGGACACTGACGCTTACATTAACCTACATACACCTGATCTGTAGTCCCTTCTAGTCACCTGATAGGAACACGGTGGTGGCAGTCTATTTTTACAGAATCTCAGAAATTCCACATTCATTTCAATGATGGATACATTTTAGAGAAGAATAGGCCTAAAGTAGAACAAGAAAGAACAATTGTTTACTCAGCGAGACGTAAATGTATTTCTATGTGACAGTATTGTGACCGAAGACGTACAGTCGTGGCCAAAGGTTTTGAGAATGACACAAATATGAATTATCACAACGTTTGCTGCTTCAGTTTGTATGATGTCAATTTGCATATGCTCCAGAATGTTATGAAGAGTGATCAGATTAATTGCAATAAATTGCAGCCCTGCCACAAAAGGACCAGCTGACATCATGTCAGTGACTCCCTTGTTAACACAGGTGTGAGTGTTGACGAGGACAAGGCTTGAGATCACTCTGTCATGCTGATTGAGTTTGAATAACAGACTGGAAGCTTCAAAAGGAGGGTTGTGCTTGGAATCATTGTTCTTCCTCTGTCAACCATGGTTATCTGCAAGGAAACACGTGCCATCATCATTGCTTTGCACAAAAAGGGCTTCACAGGCAAGGATATTGCTGCCAGTAAGATTACACCTAAATCAACCATTTATCGGATCATCAAGAACTTCAAGGAGAGCAGTTCAATTGTTGTGAAGAAGGCTTCAGGGCGCCCAAGAAAGGCCAGCAAGTGCCAGGACCGTCTCTTAAAGTTGATTCGGCTGCAAAGATTTTTGGAGGATGGCCTGGTGTCAAGAAGGGCAGCAAAGATGCCACTTCTCTCCAGGAAAAACATCAGGGACAGACTGATATTCTGCAAAATGTACAGGGATTGGACTGCTGAGGACTGGGGTAAAGTCATGCCAACAGTAAAGCATCCTGAGACCATTCATGTGTGGGGTTGCTTCTCAGTCAAGGGAGTGAGCTCACTCAAAATTTTGATTAAGAACGCAGCCATGAATAAAGAATGGTACCAACACATCCTCCGATAGCAACTTCTCTCAACCATCCAGGTACAGTTTGGTGACAAACAATGCCTTTTCCAGCATGATGGAGCACCTTGCCATAAGGCAAAAGTGATAACTAAGTGGCTCGGGGAACAAAACGTTGATATTTTGGGTCCATGGCTAGGAAACTCCCCAGACCTTAACTTCTTTGGAATAGGGGGCAGTATTTTTACATCCGGATGAAAAGCGTGCCCAAAGTAAACTGCCTGCTACTCAGGCCCAGAAGCTAGGATATACATATATACATATTGGTAGATGTGGATAGAAAACACTCAAAAGTTTCTAAAACTGTTAAAATAATGTCTGTGAGTATAACAGAACTGCAATGGCAGGCGAAACCCCAAGGACAAACCAACCCCCCCTCCCCCCAAAAGAATCAGCCTTCTACTATTTTCAATGGCTGGCACTTTTATAATAGGGCGAAATCGTGCCCGATTGCAGTTCCTAGGGCTTCCACTAGATGTCAACAGTCCTTAGAAAAAGTTTCAGGCTGTTTTTTTTTTTAAATTAGCCAGAAATTGTAGTTTTCTTGGTGGCTCCCATTTTGGCTGTAGTGTTTCCTAGCGTGTGAATGAGAGCTCGCTCTTTGGTATTTTTCTCCGGTAAAGACAATAACGATTCTCCGTCTTACATTTTATCGTTTATTTGCGTATTAGGGTACCTAAGGTTTGATTATAAACATCTATTGACTTGTTTGGATAAGTTTATTGGTAACGTTTGGGATTCATTTTGTATGCATTTTGAGGGAAACCGAGTGGATTATTGACTGAAGCTAAACTGAGTTTTTATGGATAAAAAGAAGGGGTTTATCGAACAACAGGGCCATTTGTAATGTAACTGGGACCTTTTGGAGTGCCAGCAGAAGATCTTTAAAGGTAAGGCATATATTATCGCTATTTCTGACTTTCGTGTCGCAACTCCCTGGTTGAAAACGATTTGTTATGCATTTGTGTGCTGGGTGCTGTCCTCAGATAATCGCATGGTTTGCTTTCGCCATAAAGCCTTTTTGAAATCTGACACAGCGGCTGGATTAACAACAAGTTAATGTTTTATGGCTGGGGGCAGTATTGAGTAGCTTGGATGAATAAGGTGCCCAGAGTAAACTGCCTGCTACTCAGACCCAGTTGCTAATATATATGCATATTCGTAGATTAGGATACAAAAGTTTCTAAAAACTGTTTGAATGATGTCTATGAGTATAACAGAACTCATATGGCAGGTCAAAAACCTGAGAAAGAATCCAACCAGGAAGTGGTAAATCTGAGGTTTGTAGTTTTTCAAGTCATTGCCTATCGAATATACAGTGTCTATGGAGTCATATTGCACTTCCTAAGGCTTCCACTAGATGTCAACAGTCTTTGGAATCTTGTTTGAGGCTTCTACTGTGAAGGAGGGGGGAAAGAGAGCTGATGGAGTCAGGGGTCTGGCAGAGTGCCATGAGCTGATCACGAGCGCTCACATGACATTTTCCGGTTGAAACTTTATTGAAGATTTATGATAAAAACATCCTAAAGATTGATTCTATACTTTGTTTGACATGTTTCTACGAACTGTAATATGACTTTTCGGCTGAACTTTCGCCTGGCCTTGCCCGCGCCTCGTGAGTTTGGATTGTGTACTAAACGCGGAAACAAAAAGGAGGTATTTGGACATAAATTATGGACTTTATCGAACAAATCAAACATTTATTGTGGAACTGCGATTCATGGGAGTGCATTCTGATGGAGATCATCAAAAGTGAATATTTATAATGCTATTTCTGACTTCTGTTGACTCCACAACATGGCGGATATCTGTATGGCTTGTTTTGGTCTCTGAGCGCTGTACTCAGATTATTGCATGGTGTGCTTTTTCGGTAAAGCTTTTTTGAAATCTGACACAGCAGTTGCATGAAGGAGAAGTTTATCTATTTCTGTAAATTGATGTGGCTCTCTGCAAAATCAGCGGATGTTTTGGAAGCATAACATTCTTGAACGTAACGCGCCAATGTAGATTTTTGGATATAAATATGAACTTTCTCGAACAAAACATATTTGTATTGTGCAACATGAAGTCCTATGAGTGTCATCTGATGAAGATCATCAAAGGTTAGTGATTGATTTTATCTCTATTTCTGCTTTTTGTGACTCCTCTCTTTGGCTGGAAAAATGGCTGTGTTTTTCTGTGACTAGGTGCAGACCTAACATAACTGTTTGGTGTGCTTTCGTCGTAAAGCCTTTTTGAAATCGGGCACTGTGGTGGGATTAACAACAAGTTTGTCTTTAAAACAGTATAAAATACTTGTATGTTTGAGGAATTTTAATTATGAGATTTCTGTTTTTTTGAATTTGGCGCCCTGCACTTTCACTGGCTGTTGTCATATCGATCCCGTTAGCGGGATCTAAGCCATAAGAAGTTTTAAGCTTTATTTTGATGTATTGCACTTGTGATTTCATGAAAGTTTAATATTTATAGTAATTTAAATTGAATTTGGCCCTCTGCAATTTCACCGGAAGTTTTCGACATGGGACGCTATCGAGCCACTGATCTGCAAGAAGTTAATCCCAAATTAATCCCATTAATCCCACTTCATGTAATTGTCAATGAATGCCTTTGACACTTATGAAATGATTGTAATTACACTTCAGTATTACATAGTAACATCTGACAAAAATATCTAAAGACACTGAAGCAGCAAACTTTGTGAAAATGTATATTTGTGTCATTCTCAAAACTTTTGGCCACGACTGTACAAATGGAACTTGTTGTGTACAGTAGTCATGGTGATGTAGCCAATAGAAACATTTGGGGGGCTGACACCACAACTGTTTGTGGCATAATCTAGCCATCCTAATCAGACCAGAGGAGTACCACAAACCAGCCAGGAGACCACCCACAGAGGCAGAAAGAAAGAGAGATAATGTAGAAAGAGGGGAAAGGAGAGAGAGAGAGAGAGAGAGAGAGAGAGAGAGAGAGAGAGAGAGAGAGAGAGTGAGAGAGAGAGAGAGAGAGAGAGAGAGAGAGAGAGAGAGAGAGAGAGAGAGAGAGAGAGAGAAAATGTAGAAAGAGGGGAAAGGAGAGAGAGAAGTAGAGAGAGCGAGAGAGAGAGTGAGAGTGAGAGAGAGAGAGTGAGAGTGAGAGAGAGAGTGAGAGAGAGAGAGAGAGAGAGAGAGAGGGGGAGAGAGAGACAGAGAGACAGAGAGAGAGGGAGAGAGAGAGAGAGAGAGAGAGGGGGAGGGAGAGAGAGAGAGAGAGAGAGAGAGAAGAGAGAGAGAGACAGAGAGAGAGAGAGAAGAGAGAGAGAGAAAGAGAGAGAGAGGAAGAGAGAAAGAGAGAGAGAGAGAGAGAGAGAGAGAGAGAGAGAGAGAGAAAGAGAAAGAGAAAGAGAGAGAGGAATGGAGTGGAAGAGAAAGAGAAAGAGAGAGAGAGGGAAAGAGAGAGAGAGGGAAAGAGAGAGAGAGGGAAAGAGAGAGAGTGGGGAGAGGGAGAGAGGCATGGAGTGGAAGAGAAAGAGAGCGAGAGAGAGAGAGAGAGAGAGAGAGGAATGGAGTGGAAGAGAAAGAGAAAGAGAGCAATTAGGGACAACATTCCCAGTGTGTGTGTGTGTGTGTATGTGTGTATATGAGTAGGATCTGCTTAATGTCTGAATGAAGTCAACTCTACATCTGCTGCATTTCTGGAGGACCAGACCTGCTCAACAAATAGACAACCTAAAGTAACCTAGTATCGCAAGCTTGCCTGTCTAGGAAAACACACAGACACACACACACACACACACACAAACACAATCACACACTTGAATATCTGTATACAATGAAGAGACCCTCGAGCTCCTCTGCAGTGCAATAGGACAGTTGGTGAACTATATCCTCCAGAAAACATCTACGCTGGCTCACAGAGAGGGATACTCCAACCCTACAGAATGCCCCCTAAAATGTCTCAGCACTGAAAGAAATTGAGAAGAGGATTCTCTAGCTAGTGTCTCAGAAACTATTCCTCTGACCTACTCTAACGTAATCTCATTCAGATTCCTTCCTTATCGTTCCCTTCCTACCACAGCTTAAAACTTTATTTAATAATATTCGCTGTCTGATAGTATGGCTAAGCAGCTTACAGAGAGGAAGGTTAGCAGCACAGTGAGCGAAAAGTGTGAAATGAAATCCTGCCGTGATTAAAGCCAGATGATTCCGGTCGGAATATTCAACATGCGGTACAGAACGGGAAGAAGCCTCTGGGAATCATCTCTCTCTCTCCTGGGAACTACAGAAATGAGAAATAGAAATGAGTGAGACGTCAGTTGTCCTCTGTTCACATTATAAGAACTCACAGGTTTGGTTTCACTCTATTTAAAAGCATATGGATCCTACCTGTTCTGCAGTTTAAATTATAGCGGTTCCAGTCCTACTTATAGATGAATGGTGGATATGAAGTATATGCATCTGTCAGAGTGACAGGATCCACAATCTCCCAGCAGAGCTATAGTATATGATATCAACTACTGCACTGACTGCAGGGAAACATCACCTCTGTAAGGCCTCTCAGAACAACAAAAGGTGTGATATTTCTGAACTATGATCCTGAAAGACAATATATGTCATCTTTGATTCATTTATTTGAGTCCTTGACGATAACATTAAAGAGTGTTCGCCATACGTTGTGGCCCACGGTGATGCGAACCGGGAGAGGGGCGTTTTCTAGATTCCCGATGACCTTTGACCCTGTCCCTTATCTAGGAGATGCAGGGGACGGGAACCCTGGGGCTTGGGGATGGGGAGGACGGTAATCTTGAGACACATCCAGGGGCAGGAAGGGTGACATTGGCGAGCGCACCGCTAGGTGAATCGATAAGCCATGGGCGGCACCTGTGTGTGTTATCAGTGTGCGTGTGCGCGTGCGTTATCAATGTTAGGGTGAAGGAAGGTTGTAATCAACACCATGGTGTTTCACACCACAGGCCACTACTGGTCTCCTGGTACTCTCCCCTTCTCCTCTCTTCCTTAGCCTCCACGGCCCTTACTCGTTATTCTTTATCTTTCCTCCTGACTTATTCACAGAGATATGGCCTTTATTTTTAATTTCCACCCCTTTGTAGCTCAACAGTTATTGAATTAATGTGGAGATTTACTTGAACAACATTATAGGACATGAAAGTCAATGGGACCTCAAAGCAGGAACCAGTGAGTCAATCCCGCTAATCAACGCTACCGCGCCCGCATGTAGAACATTGATTGGATTTTTCAAAGTCATCAAAATACGCTGTTTTAATTTAAACTTTGAACAACGAAGAGTTTAACCAAAAATCAACAGGGGTGTTTGTAGCTTGCGTTTTCTAAGCATTTTGAATTATGAATGGGAAGTGTTTTAAGCGAATAACAATTACCACTGACCTTGGCTTAGAGACAGATGTGCGCGCTCGTGGGAAAACAGCTGGATGTATGTCGAGACAATATGACAATGTCATCAGGTTCTGACAGCATTTCAAACTTAATTAATGGTGCTAGACAGACATCCAATACAAGCTATTCAAACTGTCACACCTCTGTGGCTATGTCACTCAGGAAAAATATGATATGCATCCACAGTGTTCCAGCTGCCCCTCCTCCTCTCCTCTCTTAAACACCAGCGTAGTTCCAACCAGTTTCTAACAACAAACATTTGTGCTCTGAGATAGAATGCAAGGCTAAAGTCTTGTTCTGAGGAGTCAGCAAGTGAGAGAGGGAGAGAGAGATAAATCCATGGTCTATCTGGGTACCTGAGTCCATCCCCAAGCATCACCATGGCAGAATACGTGACAGCATCTCTCGCCCCCCCTCCCTCCTCCTCTCTCCCCCATCTACCCCACCTAGCAGTCCTTAACTATGACCCAACCATCCCTACATCCCCTGACAGAGGAAAAACTCACTCTTCCAGGCATCTCTCTTCTCCACATTTCTCTCCCTCCGCCCTTCACACGCTAACATTCTAAGGCCTGGTGAATGGCTCCAGCCTATACCATACTGCTATTCAAGGAGTGACTGACTGCTAGTGATGACATAAAAGATGATGACACAGATGACAGGAGAGCACTGTTCCTCCCTTTATAAAACCTTCAGATAATTCCCAAGGACCAAAAGGTGATTTGTTTCCTGTGAAATAAATGACATATTTTCCATCCGGTTCAGTCTTAATGGCTCCTCCACTAATATCGCTGGAGTCTTTCATGTGATCGATGAAGACGTTTATGGCATTCATTTTTGATCCTGACACCAAACACTTTCAATTATTCAATGTGCCAGACTCCAATTCTGCTGAGAATAGATAATGAAGTTCTCGTGCGACCGAGACAGAAGAGAGAGAGAGAGAGAGAGAGAGAGAGAGAGAGAGAGAGAGAGAGAGAGAGAGAGAGTGAGAGAGAGATAGAGAGACAGAGAGAGAGACAGAGAGAGAGAAAGAGAGAGAGAGGAAGAGAGAGAGATGCAGAGAGGGAGAGAGAGAGAGAGAGAAAGGGAGAGAGAGAGAGAGAGAGAGAGAGAGAGAGAGAGAGAGAGACAGAGTGAGAGAGAAAGAGAGAGAGAGGAAGAGAGAGAGAGAGAGGCAGAGGGAGAGAGAGGGAGGGAGAGACAGAGAGAGACAGAGAGAGAGAGAGAGAGAGAGAGGGAGAGAGAGAGACAGAGATAGATAGAGAGAGAGAGAAAGAGGGAGAGAGAAAGAGGGAGAGAGAAAGAGAGAGAAAAAAAAGAGAAAACAAGGAAGGAAAAAATAATTATTAATAGCCAGAAATAATTGAAGACCTTGGCCTTAATCTAACAATATTTTGCAATTGTTATTGTTTAGTTATTTTTAAGTTATTGTTTGCATTGCTACACATTTTAATTTATCTGTGTGCATACAATGTGTGAAGAGAAGACAAAGCGACACTCATGGAACTCGGCTTACATGTTAACTAAAATTGGATTGAGTCCATGGGGCAGCAGCTGAGGACGTGTGTGTGCTAGCACACACGCACGCACACACACACACACACACACACACACACACAATTCTTTACAATCTGCACATTCTAATGGCTCAACATGATGCCTCCTGAGACTTCCTCTTAAGTAGAGGCCATTTCAGCACTCCAGTGTGTGTGTGTGTGTGTGTGTGTGTGTGTGTCTGTGTGTGCGTGTGTGTGTGTGTGTGTGTGTGTGTGTGTGTGTGTGTGTGTGTGTGTGTGTGTGTGTGTGTGTGTGTGTGTGTGTGTGTGTGTGTGTGTGTGTGTGTATTTCAGCGTCCCAGAGTTCTCTAACAGCCTTCTGTAATAGAACAGTCAAACCCACAGCAGTGTTATTTAACATTCAGCCAGGCCACACAGCACAGCGCCTGTGTTTCCACTAGGAGAGGGGAGCAAGGGGGGCAAGGAGAAAGAGAGAGAGAGAGGTAGGGAGATGAAAAGAGAGATTGAGTGGCAGGGAGAGAGAGAAAGAGAGAGAAAGACAGAGACAGAGAGATATATAAGAGAGATATAAGAGAGAAGGAATCAGAGAGATAGGAGCAGGATGGGGAGAAAGAGCGACAAAGACACGGAGAAAGAGTGAGAGAGAAGAGGAGAGAGGGACAGGGAGAAGAGGAGAGAGGGACAGGGAGAAGAGGAGAGAGGGACAGAGAGAAGAGGAGAGAGGGACAGAGAGAAGAGGAGAGAGGGACAGAGAGAAGAAGAGAGAGGGACAGAGAGAAGAGGAAGAGGGGAGAGAGGAGAGAGGGACAGAGAGAAGAGAGAGAGAGGGACAGGGAGAAGAGGAGAGAGGGACAGAGAAGAAGAGGAGACAGGGCCCGAGAGAAGAGGAGAGAGAGGGACAGAGAGAAGAGGAGAGAGGGACAGAGAGAAGAGGAGAGAGGGACAGATAGAAGAGGAGACAGGGACAGGGAGAAGAGGAGAGAGGGACAGGGAGAAGAGGAGAGAGGGACAGGGAGAAGAGGAGAGAGGGACAGAGAGAAGAGGGGAGAGAGAGACAGAGAGAAGAGGAGAGAGGGACAGAGAGAAGAGGAGAGAGGGACAGGGAGAAGAGGAGAGAGAGACAGAGAGAAGAGGAGAGAGGGACAGGGAGAAGAGGAGAGAGGGACAGGGAGAAGAGGAGAGAGAGACAGAGAGAAGAGGAGAGAGGGACAGAGAGAAGAGGAGGGAGGGACAGGGAGAAGAGGAGAGAGAGACAGGGAGAAGAGGAGAGAGAGACAGAGAGAAAAGGAGAGAGGGACAGAGTGAAGAGGAGAGAGGGACAGGGAGAAGAGGAGAGAGGGACAGAAAGAAGAGGAGAGAGGGACAGAGAGAAGAGGAGAGAGAGACAGGGAGAAGAGGAGAGAGAGACAGAGAGAAAAGGAGAGAGGAGGGACAGGGAGAAGAGGAGAGAGAGAGAGAAGAAAAGGAGAGAGGGACAGGGAGAAGAGGAGAGAGGGACAGAAAGAAGAGGAGAGAGGGACAGAGAGAAGAGGAGAGAGGGACAGGGAGAAGAAGAGAGAGGGACAGAGAGAAGAGGAGAGAGGGACAGAGAGAAGAGGAGAGAGAAGAGGAGAGAGGGACAGAGAGAAGAGGAGAGAGGGACAGAGAGAAGAGGAGAGAGGGACAGAGAGAAGAGGAGAGAGGGACAGGGAGAAGAGGAGAGAGGGACAGGGAGAAGAGGAGAGAGAGACAGGGAGAAGAGGAGAGAGGGGGATAAAGACTGCTGTGGATGACTGGTCTCTTTCTCTGGGAGTTATGACCAGATGACATCTCTTTCTGTGCCAGATACAGTCACATTACCTTGGAGCAACCATTTCATATCAAGACAAACTAACAGGGTGCTGTTGATAACTCTTCAGGAAGTGTAGTAGGCTAGCTACTCTGGGTACATTTTAATCAGACTCGTGGTGTTCTGACAATGATGAAAGGGCATGAGCTGAACAATGTAGCAAACAATGGACCCTTCTTTAAGACACAAACACACGCCGGCTAATTCCTCTCCCTACTGCTCACTCAGAGACACCCTGGTGCTGCACAGGAAATGGTTATTTTTCTTTCCTAAATTCTTTAAATTGTTTCCCTGGCGGCAGAGACCATTTATAGCCAATGGTCCGGGCTATTTCCCAGGGCACCGGCTTCTTGGAGCGGTCCGGTTCACATTATTTCACCACAAAAGTCCCAGTAGCATAAAATGGACTGGTGGTGGAGATATATCTAATCTATGTTCATCAGCATAATCACAGGAAACATAACTAATGCCAATGTTAAATAACTCCAGTGCCAACACAAATAATGACTTGTGCAAAGCCCCTGTGATGACAAAGTCTTACAAAGAGCATAATCACTTCCTCAGTGCAACCACAGAGCTGAGACTGCAGATTACAAGAGAGTGAGAGAGGGAGGGAGAGAGAAAGAGTGAAAACGAGGGAAATTGGGAGAGAGAAAGAGGGGGAGAGAGTGAGAAAGAGAGAGAGAGAGAGACACCAAATAATGCATGCAGAGCCAAATTTAGGTCGATACCGCTAATGATCAAAATCCAGAAAAGAGCCGTTAAATTCTACAACCACCTAAAAGGAAGCGATTTCCAAACCTTCCATAACAAAGCCATCTCCTACAGAGAGATGGGGAAGAGTCCCCTAAAGCAAGCTGGTCCTGGGGCTCTGTTCACAAACACAAACAGACCCCACAGAGCCCCAGAACAGCAACACAATTAGACCCAATCAAATCATGAGAAAACAAAAAGATAATTACTTGACACATTGGAAAGAATTAACAAAAAACAGAGCGAGCTAGAATGCTATTTGGCCCTAAACAGAGAGTACAGAGTAGCAAAATACCTAACCATTGTGACTGACCTAAACCTAAGGAAAGCTTTCACTATAAGCTTTCAGTGAGCATAGCCTTGCTATTATTGAGAAAGGCCGCCGTAGGCAGACCTGGCTCTCAAGAGAAGACAGGCTATGTGCTCACTGCCCACAAAATGAGGTGGAAACTGAGCTGCCCTTCCTAACCTCCTGCCAAATGTATGACCATATTAGAGATACATATTTCCCTCAGATTACTCAGATCAACAAAGAATTAGAAAACAAACCCATTTTTGATAAACTCCCATATCATTTGGGTGAAATACCACAGTGTGCCATCACAGCAGCAAGATTTGCAACCTGTTGCCACAAGGGCAACCAATGAAGAACAAACACCATTGTAAATACAACCCATATTTATGTGTATTTATTTTCCATTTTGTACTTTAACTATTTGCACATAATATGACACTTGTAATGTCTTTCTTATTTTGGAACTTTTGTGAGTGTAATGTTTACTGTAGATTGTTATTATTATAACTTTTTTTTAAACTTTTGATTATTATTTAGCTCACTTGCTTTGGCATATGTTTTCCATGCCAATAAAGTCCTTAAATAGAGCCAGGGGTGGGCTTAGTGATTTGGAGGCCCCCGTCAGAGGCCAGTCTGTATTACCTTTTAATGTGCCATGAACTCAACCAGTCATGTTTTTATCTGATTGTCAAATAATCACTTCGAAAGTAGGTTACCTTCACACGTTCATCCAAAATAATTCCAGCATCCGAACAGTGCACTGTGCACCCGCCAACTTTCCTTCAATTCAATAGAGGCTGAAACTATCTCCCCGGCGAAAGCATCCGAGCTAGCGAAACAGCACCCCTCTGTGTTACTATATGTAGCCCATGTATCTGATGCTGTCTGGCCAAAACAAAGTATGACATGCCAGACAGCGTCAGATAAATGGGCTACACATACTGTACATGTCCTCTACTTAGATAACGATGGCAGTTTTATCAGCAGCACCTGCCTTTTTACTGAAGAAATGTGTATTGTATCCTCTTAGAGTCCGAGGACAAAGGGCTGAGTTGAGAACCAGTCTTCCCTAAATATCAAAATGGGGTGGAGACCAGATGTAAATCAGTGACGCCTCGCTACACATCAAATCAATCAAATGCCTTGCTTGGGGGGAGCTCCAATAGTGCTCACTAAATTAGTGTTGTATGTGCAACCGTGCATGGTGAAGACGGCCTGGAAATCGCTGATTGAAATCTCCATCAATATACAGTATGTCGATATATTTGGATTGTGTATTGAGCACATTTCTGACAAAACGGTTTCCCCCCAGGTTTTCTTCCATTTTCTGCAATGTTGCAAAATGTGCAAAATGTGTCCTATCCAGTCAGAAAACAGTGCCGAACATAACACCTGGCACCAACGGGCCTCTGGGCAAGGATTCTTGAAAAGTAACATCCAATCAAAATATTGCTGCTGGGAGCCAACATTCAAACTGTTTTTGCAATACAAAATGTTGGCAACGTGAGACTACTACTAAGCTAGCATATGGAATAGTTTTAAGATGCTCATACCAAGGATGATTTAGATATTTGATTTAGAATTTTAGGATACAAAAATATTAATTGATGACGTGGAAGGTTTGACGTGGAAATGCCCTATTCATTTCCATTCATATTTCGCCCCGGTAACAAGTTACCTAATTTGACAAACACTGCTGTAGCTCTGCCACCTTCTGCTGACATCGGTGGATATCTCTATCTTATACACTGATTATGATGGGGATTCATTTATTGCTTTGAGCGGAGCATGGGGGGGGGGGATGATTTGAATATTATTTAAAAAATGTATGGCCAGCTCATGAGGTCCATTGATGATGTGAGGCCTGAGGCAATTGCCTCTTCTGCCTAATGGTAAGTCCACCAGTGGTCAGAGGAAGGTTAGAGTTCTGCTTCTCTCTACAAAAGCATGGAAAGGAGATGCTCATTATGAAATGAAAGGTGGCCACCGCAGTGATAGGGAGAGAGGGACAAGGAAAGAGAGCGAGAGAGAGAGAGAGAGAGAGAGAGAGAGAGAGAGAGAGAGAGAGAGAGAGAGAGCGCAGCAGGGAGTATTTGCCCATCAGTCTTATAATCTGTGTAGGGATAGGCAAGAATACAGGGACATGGGAGGAGGGGACATCACCAGAGATTTAGCAGAGGTAGAAAAACAGCTAATCGTGGCTCTTCCCTTGTGTGCATCAGTTGTGCTGGACATACCAGACACAGCTTCTAAAATCTTTACAACTTGGACGTGGTCACATTTCATGATATCCTTGTCCCAAATCTTTCCTTTCTTCCATCCTCAACCCCAGAACGTGGCTGCTCACATTAAACAATGATTCCCTAGTTGATCCTGCCCTGTGTTTCTCGGTTGTTGTGGGGAAAAATGCTGACACACAAACAGTGAGCTGCTTTGTAAGTGTGCACATTATTATGGGCAGAATGATTATTTTTTATCCGGAGGCGCAGAATATGGATTTATTATGAAATAGTAACGATAATATGAAATTATATTTTTGGTTTCATTCATGGTAGGACGCAGATGTAATATTGGTGGAGTTTGTTCTGCATGGCCCGGTGCCCCGGGTGGGTGGAGATTTCACTTAAAGACCAATGGAATGAGCAAACTGCGCTCATCTGGGGCACGTAAAAGGAGCTTGCACATTGAAGGCAGCCAGGTTCTCTCCACAGCTCCACCAATCTGTCCTCCATCACCTCGGTCCACACGGTGCGTGTAGTTGTTACTTTCCTCTTTGCCATCATTGTTTTGGTCTCACATGTTGAGTGCTCATTGGCTATTGGCAGCATTCCTTGCACAATCGCGTTGTAGCACTGCTCATACTACAAGATGCACAACCTAAATGTGTCCCAAAAACTTTCAGGACATCCGACAGGGATCTGGAGAACGGAACAGCCATGGTCAGTGCGTCCTTGACCCACTCAAACTATGCAAGTGTCATGGGATACTAGGAGTGGTGGGTTGGAATCAGGCGCAGAGAGCAGGGTTCTGTATATCGTGATTTATTCTCCATCCCAAAAAATGGTCAGCCCAACATACAGGGCACATAGAACAGACCAGCCCAAACACAGGACAAAAACAGTCCGGAGAATACACATGAAAACCACAATCCAACAGAGAAACAAAAACAATCCCGCACAAAACAAGGGCGGGACAACCTACTATATATAGGGAAGCTAATTAAACTAAAATACACACAGGTGAAACTAATAAGACAAAACCAACAGACCAACGTAAAAGGGATCGGTAGCGGCTAGTAGGACGGTGACGACGACCGCCGAGCACCGCCCGAACAGGCAACTTCGGCGGAAGTCGTGACAGCAAGTCCTGACGTATTGATCCTAGCCCAAGTTCATAGGGTTTCACCCCGATCATGAAAATGTGTCTAGGATGGCAAAAACGTGGGGAATTCATGGCATAATTGTGTAGTGTATGCCCGGCATTAGTTTCAGCCTCCATTTGCAGAGCTGTTCAGTTAGTTAATGCAATCCCTGGTTTGTCTGTACCATCACCGCCTTCATAAGCTGAACAGATAAGGTTATCATTAACCAAAGCAAGATCAGCAAACATTCACACTGGCTGCTGTGTCCTCAGTCTCTCTACACCTTGTGTACTTGAATTTCCAACAGGAAACGGGAAAGGCTTAGAGACCACAGGATTTAAGCCTTATCTTTCACCAAGAACATCTCTTTAGATACCAATCTAAAGCACCGCATTGAGGGCTTGGGGGAAGAAAAAAAAATCGATGTTACTTCAACTCAAAAGAGCAAGCAAGCAGAATTTCCCTGCCAACGCATTTAACATTTACATCCTAGTGTCTATGGCCTTATCGGCTTCCTCATCAACACACGCTCGCATGCAAACACACTCACGCACACGCGCACACACACACACGCATTGTTATACTTGGGAAAACATTCACTAATACTTTCATCATTCTGATGTTAGTTTCTCTGTCCACAGAATGTGTCTGGTTGGCTTCCTAGTGACAAACGCTGGCCTAGAGGACTGGAACTACTGAGATGATAGGACAGCCCTGATGCAGTACACATGAGCACATTACAAACCCTATCTAATGTCCGTTCATAGAAATAAACTACTGAACTGCATACAGTATCACCACAGCATTGTCTGTCTATGAATTCAATCCATGATACCAATCCATGAACTCACCTCATCAAAGCCACTGTCCTCTTTCTTGAAAGCTGAAAATAGAGAAAAGAAGAAATTCACATTGACGTCTTCTGAACAGGGAACAAAAACAGTGCCTACAACCAGTCTGCACTCACTTATAACCCACACACACACGCGCACACACGTACAGTACGCACACACACAGCCCTGTAATTGTGTCCTGATTTCCTATTTGTGTGATAAATATTCATTATGCTTCCTTCATTAAGGTAGGCACTCAGGCAGACAGTCCGAGGTCAATCAACATGATCCGACACTGGCAGCATTCAGAAGAAGAGTTTGTTTGTGTTTATCAGACAGACCTTTCAGACACTGCTTCATCTTTAGTAAACTAGTGAATGGCTGGGAACACACCTGGGATCACTTCAAATAGTATTTGAAATCTTTAAATATACTTTAGCTGTGCGTGATTGATCTTGCCTGGCGCTACGGAACCAATAGAATAGTCCCAAAAGAGGCCTCCCGGGTGGCGCAGTGGTCTAGGGCACTGCATCGCAGTGCTAGCTGTGCCACCAGAGACTCTGGGTTCACGCCCAGGCTCTGTCGCAGCCGGCCGCGACCGGGAGGTCCATGGGGCGACGCACAATTGGCCTAGCGTCATCTGGGTTAGGTAGGGTTTGGCCGGTAGGGATATCCTTGTCTCATCGTGCTGTAGCGACTCCTGTGGCGTCCTGGGCGCAGTGCACGCGCTAACCAGGTCACCAGGTGCACGGTGTTTCCTCCGACACATTGGTGCGGCTGGCTTCCAGGTTGGATGCGCGCTGTGTTAAGAATCAGTGCGGCTTAGCTTGGGTTGGGTTGTGTTTCAGAGGATGCATGGTTTTCAACCTTCGTCTCTCCTGAGCCCTTACAGGAGTTGAAGTGATGAGACAACTACTAACAATTGGATACCACAAAATTGGGGAGAAAGGGGGGTAAAATAAATAGTCCCAATAGTGCACACCCCACGCAAATGGCAGGCTTAAGAAAACGCTGTAAGTAATTTTGAAAGATTTCAAATAATATTTGAACCCAGGTGTGGCAGGGAGAGAGCAACACAACACTAGAAGCCCATTGGTATGACTGAGGAGCTCTCGTCTTCTCTCGCCACTATAACTATAATCACAGGAAGTCATAGTGATTGCATTGGACAGCAATATCCTTCGTATTTATGAAAAGGAAGGTAAACAATGCTGTGTTGCCGGTGTGATTGTTTCCTCCTTGACAGCTAGTACATTCAGTGCCAACCAGATCTTATCTTCAGCATTGTTTTTAACTGTGAAAGACAAACCAATCCACATTGCCTGGGAGGAGTGCTGAAAAATGCTTTTTGGAAACATAGCCTAATAAATATCTCTATAATTACAAATTTCTCATAATGAACTCAATAATTATCTGATTGGAGGGTATCACAACTAATCTGACACAATGAGACAGGGGAAGTTACAGATGGGAGTAACAGTATTTTGTTTGGCCTTGATGTGAAATGACTTTGTGTCAATGGCATTGTTTTGAGGAAGAGTCATCTAGACGTGGAGCCATAAAATTGTGTCTTTCTCATCAGAGAACAGTGACACAGTAGGATCATTACAACTGCATTAAATGGGAGTCAATACACAAGACATTGTTATTTAGTTCTAACACTCATTCACATACAAGTCTGATATATTGAACATTTCCAACACAGAACTAAACATGGACTCGTATTCAATAACATAAATATAAAATACAATACAGTTGAAGTTGGAGGTTTACATACATCTAAGCCAAATACAGTACATTTAAACTCAGTTTCACAATTCCTGACATTTAATCCTAGTAAAAATTCCCTGTCTTAGGTCAGTTTGGATCACCATTTTATCAATGTGAAATGTCAGAATAATAGTAGAGAGAATGATTTATTTCAGCTTTTATTTCTTTCATCACATCCTCAGTGGGTCTCTAGGAGACAGAACGCGTCTCCTTCCTGAGCGGTATGACGGCTGTGTGGTCCCATGGTGTTTATACTTCCGTACTATTGTTTGTACAGATGAACGTGGTACCTTCAGGCATTTGGAAATTGCTCCCATGGATGAACCAGACTTGTGGAGGTCTTGGCTGATTTCTTTTGATTTTCCCATGATGTCAAGCAAAGAGGCACAGAGTTTGAAGGTAGGCCTTGAAATACATCCACAGGTACATCTCCAATTGACTCAAATGATGTCAATTAGCCTATCAGAAGCTTCTAAAGCCATGACATTATTTTCTGGAATTTTCCAAGCTGTTTGAAGGCATTCCCCAACTGGAGGCCCAAGGGGGATATTATTTTATATAATAAAATAATATGTTTATTATTATAATTATTGGACATAAAAGACAGTTCCAATTGATTATAATTTGAGAAATAGTTTCCAAAGTATTCCCACGCATTATACAGAGATTTACAGTGTATACAATCGTGAGCAAATGTAAGCAAGGTTTGAAATGATTATGTTATAGTAAATTTTGTCACGTGTGCTCCCTCTCTGGCCTCCAGGTCCCCATGCGGCACACCTGTCACCACTGTTACACGCATCAGTGCATAATGAAATTGCCTCACCAAAGGGAAGCATCAGGGAGCGTTTAATTTAAAAAATAATTGTTTTGGAGGTGATGTCAGGTCCGGGTGTCAGAACCAGAGCTACCTGGGAGGCCTCAGCTGGTTTGTCAGATTCCCATGCCTCGGCGGGTTTGACGGGTTTCCCTGCCTCAGCTGGCTTGACGGGTTTCCATACCTCAGCGGGATCGATAGGCTCCCATGCCTCAGCTGGCTCGACAGGCTCCCATGCCTCAGCTCGCTCGACAGGCTCCCATGCCTCAGCTGGCTCGACAGGCTACCATGCCTCAGCTGGCTCGACAGGCTACCATGCCTCAGCTGGCTCGACAGGCTCCCATGCCTCAGCTGGCTCGACAGGCTCCCATGCCTCAGCTGGCTCGACAGGCTACCATGCCTCAGCTGGCTCGACAGGCTCCCATGCCTCAGCTGGCTCGACAGGCTCCCATGCCTCAGCTGGCTCGACTGGCTACCATGCCTCAGCTGGCTCGACAGGCTACCATGCCTCAGCTGGCTCGACAGGCTACCATGCCTCAGCTGGCTCGACAGGATCCCATGCCTCAGCTGGCTCGACAGGATCCCATGCCTCAGCTGGCTCGACAGGATCCCATGCCTCAGCTGGCTCGACAGGCTCACATGCCTCAGCTGGCTCGACAGGCTCCCATGCCTCAGCTGGCTCGACAGGCTCCCATACCTCAACGGGATCGATAGGATCCCATGCCTCAGCTGGCTTGACAGGATCCCATGCCTCAGCTGGCTCGACAGGCTCCCATGCCTCAGCTGGCTCGACAGGCTCCCATGCCTCAGCTGGCTCGACAGGCTCCCATGCCTCAGCTGGCTCGACAGGCTACCATGCCTCAGCTGGCTCGACAGGCTACCATGCCTCAGCTGGCTCGACAGGATCCCATGCCTCAGCTGGCTCGACAGGATCCCATGCCTCAGCTGGCTCGACAGGATCCCATGCCTCAGCTGGCTCGACAGGCTCCCATGCCTTAGCTGGCTCGACAGGCTCCCATGCCTCAGCTGGCTCGACAGGCTACCATGCTTCAGCTGGCTCGACAGGATCCCATGCCTCAGCTGGCTTGACAGGATCCCATGCCTCAGCTGGCTCGACAGGCTCCCATGCCTCAGCTGGCTCGACAGGATCCCATGCCTTAGCTGGCTCGACAGGCTCCCATGCCTCAGCTGGCTCGACAGGCTCCCATGCCTCAGCTGGCTCCACAGGATCCCATGCCTCAGCTGGCTCGACAGGATCCCATGCCTCAGCTGGCTCGACAGGATCCCATGCCTCAGCTGGCTCGACAGGCTACCATGCCTCAGCTGGCTCGACAGGATCCCATGCCTCAGCTGGCTCGACAGGCTCCCATGCCTCAGCTGGCTCGACAGGATCCCATGCCTCAGCTGGCTCGACAGGATCCCATGCCTCAGCTGGCTTGACAGGCTACAATTCCTCAGCTGGCTCAACAGGCTACCATGCCTCAGCTTGCTCGACAGGCTTCCATGTCTCAGCGGGTTCGACAGGCTCCCAAGCCTCAGCGGGTTCGATAGGCTCCCATGCCTCAGCTGGGTGAACAGGTCTCCGTGCCTCGACCCAGGCACCTGAGGAGGTCACAGCCGGCTCATCAGACTCTCATGCCTCAGCCGGTTTATCAGGTTTCTGCGCCTCAGCGGAGGCGACCGGTCCGCTCCTGATCCCCGGGATCGTTCCTGTGGTTGGTGTCCTGCTGCTGGAGCCGAACGCGCCGGGGAGGGGGTACTGTCACGTGTGCTCCCTCTCCGGCCACTAAGGTACCAGGCTGCTCATTATGGCGCACACCTGTCACCATCGTTAAGCGCATCGGCGCATAATGACACTCACCTGGACTACATCACCTCCTTGATTACCTGCCCTATATATGTCACTCCCTTTGGTTCCTTCCCTATATCTGTCTCTCCCATTGGTTCCTTCCCTATATCTGTCTCTCCCATTGGTTCCTTCCCCAGGTATCATTGTTTCTGTTTCAGTTTCATGTCTGTGCGTTGTTTGTGTTTCTTGTTTTGTATTATGTTTTCATTTATTTATTAAACAATTCACTCCCTGAAATTGTTCCCGACTCTCAGTGCACGCGTTACAAATTTGCAGTCTACAAATTATTTGTAATTATGTTTCGGGCCCCTGTCCATCCCCTCAAGAAAAAAATCAGCCCATAGCTGAATCTAGTTGATGATCCCTGAAGTAGGCCAACAGTCTCATCCCAGCTAACCTCAGCTAAGGTCAGAAGGCTGCATTGTCATAGCGATGTACTGGAAATACACAGTAACGGTTAAAAGACAAAGATAGAGTTGTGAGTTTGTAGATCCTACAGTAAATGACTTTAGCATAGTTAGCAATTGACATGCAAGGTGGTAGCATAGCCTGGAATAGCAAGGTAGCATAAATAGCCTACAATCTGGGTCCCACAACAAATTCCCAACTCCATTTAGCATGATATGTTCCATTTCGTATGATATGTATTAACTTGAAGATGTCCATCACCCATGTCTTATGATATGTTATGAATTACAATTTATATTATATTTTACGAATTTGGAAAACATACAATGTTACAAATTAGCAAAACATATGACTAGGTAGCTAACGTTAGCTAGCTGGAAAAAATTAGCTGGGTTAGGGATTCGGTTAGGGTTAAGTTTAAGAGTTAGGTTACAGGATTAAGGTTAGGGTTAACTAAAAGGGTTAAGGTTAGTTTTAGAGTTAGGGGAAGGGTTAGCTAACATGTTAACTTCTTCGATATAGGGGGCGCTCTTTTAATTTTTGGATAAAAAAACATTCCCGTTTTAAACAAGATATTTTGTCACGAAAAGATGCTTGACTATGCATATAATTGACAGCTTTGAAAAAAAACACTCTGACGTTTCCAAAAACTGCAAAGATATTGTCTCTGAATGCCCCAGAACTAATGCTCCAGGCGAAACCAAGATGAAATTTCATACAGGAAATGCTCCAGATTTTGAATGTGCTGTGTTCCAATGTCTCCTTATATGGCTGTGAATGTGCCAGGAATGAGCCTACACTTTCTGTCGTTTCCCCAAGGTGTCTGCAGCATTGTGACGTACTTATAGGCATATCATTGGAAGATTGACCATAAGAGACTACATTTACCAGGTGTCCGCTTGGGGTCCTCCGTCGAAATTATTGCTCAATCTCCAGCTGCGTCCACTTTTCCATTAGGTTCAGAGGACTGCCACGAATGATTTATCATCGAATAGATATGTGAAAAACACCTTGAGGATTGATTCTAAACAACGTTTGCCATGTTTCTGTCGATATTATGGAGTTAATTTGGAAAAAAAGTTTGCCGTTGTAATGACTGAATTTTCAGGGTTTTTTCTTAGCCAAACGTGATGAACAAAACGGAGCGATTTCTCCTACACAAATAATCTTTTGGGAAAAACGGAACATTTGCTATCTAACTGAGAGTCTCCTCATTGAAAACATCCAAAGTTCTTCAAAAGTAAATGATTTTATTTGAATGCT
Source organism: Oncorhynchus masou masou (assembly GCF_036934945.1). Classification (NCBI taxonomy): domain Eukaryota; kingdom Metazoa; phylum Chordata; class Actinopteri; order Salmoniformes; family Salmonidae; genus Oncorhynchus; species Oncorhynchus masou. The sequence continues at coordinate 12,460,186 of NC_088241.1, read as the reverse complement.
TTTCTTGTTTTTGTGAAAATGTTGCCTGCTGAATCCTAGGCTTAATGCCATGTCAGCTATCAATACTCTTACACAAATGCTTATGTAGCTATGGTTGAAAAGCATATTTTGAAAATCTGAGATGACAGTGTTGTTAACAAAAGGCTAAGCTTGTGAGCCAATATATTTATTTCATTTCATTTGCGATTTTCATGAATAGTTAACGTTGCATTATGCTAATGAGCTTGAGGCTATGATTACGCTCCCGGATACGGGATTGCTCGACGCTAGAGGTTAAGAAGCTGCAAAGTAGCTAAAAAGTTGTAAGTAGCTGCAAAGTTGCTAATTAGCTCAAATTCTAATGTTGTCCATGATGAGATTCGAACTCGCAACCTTTCCACCCGACCAAACAGCCTACCTTCGTTTTTTTTGCCTTAAGTAACAATATGTCTTGTGTAACCATACCAAAGGTAACATAATGGTCTAACTGAGGGTCCCGGATTTACGTTTACTATGTTACGTCTAGTCTATGAGACCAGGCTGAACTATGATGTGACATTGAGTGTGAGCGTATTACAGTTTTTCTCAATTGCTAAAACACAATTTCTGAAACCTTGCTCCATTTCCTGAAAACATTAAACACAAAACCTCATCTTCAAGCACTATAAACATAACCTCTGACTCCTCTTGCAAAATGAAACATTCGCCTCAAAACAGTTTGACCTGTGTTCAAAATCAAACACTGCTCTCAAATCATAAACATATTGATCAAAATGATATATACTCTCAAGCAATCAGTAAACAATACACCGAAAAATAGAAAACACATGGTTCAAAACATACAATTCTCAGGGAGAGGTAAATTTTTTATCAAAAAAAATATTCATATTTTTCCGTCATTGTCTTTTGTTGAACGAAAACATTTTCTATCATAGTAGCTCAAAATTGATCAGAAATTACTACTCTGCTTTGCTCTTTGCAATTTTGTTTTTTTGTTATTTTTTGTTCTGTTTGCTCTCTGAACTGGCTTATATTGGTTGTGTCGCATCATTTGAAACACGTTAAATCAATTTTGAGTGTTTGTGTTCAATCAATGACATATGTTCTCTATTTGTATTTGATTGTTGCCACTTATGTTTACCAGTATGAATGACATGTGCATTAGAGTGTAGAATGTGTTTTGAGAATGAGAATCTGTTTAGAATTTTGCTGAAAAGTCTAAGTGAGATCTGCAAATTGTGTTTTACCATATGAAATGGTTTAAGGTATTGACAACAGACTGTGTTTTACCATGTGAAATGGTTTAAGGTATTGACAACAGACTGCATAATTAGCTTAATGAGTCCAGGCAACTGAGAACTTTGTTCAGCCAATAGGTTTTAGTGTTTTAGCTATTGAGAAAAACTGTATTAGGACATGTATGGAAATAATAATATCTACTGGTATATAGTATAGTAAGCATTATGATTTGGTTACAAGAAGCCCAACTTCTCTAACTAAGATGTAATGCTCTTTGTTAAACCATCCGTGAAACACAGACAGAGAGTGAGTGATCAATCAATGCCTATATAGTGCGGTGCACCACGTTGATGGCTAATGCAGATATCAGCAGCAACAGTGACCAATATGGACAAGGACAATCCATGCAGCAGAAAAGTCAATGCCGACCTTTTTTCATGCAGCCTCATATTCGACCAATATTGGTAAATGTTCCCTCTTCTTGTTGTATCTGATCAGTTCATTTGTGGGGAGAGAATATATAACTGTCGTCTACATAGGGAGTGATATTTTGTGAGCCTTTAATGCACCAAACCGTATAGACCAACACGGGACGAGAGAGAGAGAGAGAGAGAGAGAGAGAGAGAGAGAGAGAGAGAGAGAGAGAGAGAGAGAGAGAGAGAGAGAGAGAGAGAAGGGCAGTGTGTGTACCTGCTTAGATGCCTGAGTTTACTCACGCAGGCCATTTGGAAAGCAAGCTCCTTCCAGTTGTACAATAAGCACATCGGCAAATCCCTGATGTTTTATACGGCAGTAATGATAACACTCAACATGAACTACTTTACAATATTCACATATTCACATAGCTAATATCATAGCCATGTATTTAGAATGCACTTTTTCTAATGTCATTCACGGTTACAGTGTAACAATGTGTTGAATTGCAGCAACACAATTACAGTTATTGCCATAATGCATAATCGTAATGTCGTAAAAGTGATTGCCACCAGTGTGAATGCCACCGCATGTAAAAGCTTTTTCGTAATAGTGAAATTCCGCTATCGTCCCGACTAGTTGGAATGGACATTATTAGAATAGTTCCCTGGGCTACAGCACCGTTTTCCATAACCGTTAACTGAGATAGGCTATGCATTGTTGCACTAAAACCGCTACAGTAGGGGTAGGCTACTTACCTATGCGACTGAAGCTCTCTGACAAAGTTCTTCGCAACTTTTTCATTTTGCCGATTTTTTCA